>NW_027204517.1:0-26183 GCF_024711535.1 Dipodomys merriami
AACTCTATCTAATCTACCCCTATAAAAACACATCCTACCCTGAGCTCAAGGCTGTTCCTACTTTCCCAGTGGAAGGAAGTGGTCCCATGTGGTAGTAATAAAGTTCCTAGCTCGGCAGAGAGTGTGCGGGCAGCCGAGATGCCACAGCCGCCCAGGGTCTCCCAGCCCCCAGGCCCTCGCAACCCCCCGGGCCCCCGCAGGCCCCCGGGCACCGCCCCAACCCCGGAGCCCATGCGGCCCGCTGGGATGCTGCTCCGGCCCAGGCGGCCGCCACCGCTGGTGCTGCCCTCGCCGACAGATCCCATGGGCGAGATGCTGCCGCCAGCTGAGGACGCACCAGGGACCCCACCGCGGGCGGTGGCGCTAGCCCTGAGGCAGGTGCTGCGCACTCCCGCAAAATGTCCTCGCTGCTACAAGTTCCTCAAGAACAAGGTGCCCAAGGCCACTGGCCAAGCGCCCGGGCCCTTGGACGCACAGATCCACGAGCTCATGGGGCTGCTGGGCGACGATGGGCCGGACGAGCGCGCCCGCCGCCGCCCCGCGGGGCAGGGGTGCCCACAGCATGGCCGCCACCCCGCCCCCTCCGCGCCCGCACCAGCCCTAGATGAGCCAGGTAGGCAGGCGGCCGCGGGAGAGGGAAAGGGTCGGCAGGGCAAGGGGGGGGCGTGGGGGGGGGAGGGCGATTGGGGCTGGAGGCTGGAAGGGGCGGCCGGGGCCGGAGGGTCAGAGGCCGGAGGGTGGGCTGCAGCACTGACCCTGCGCTCCCTCCCGCAGCTGCCGCATCGCCCTGGGCCCCTGCCAACCTCTTGCCATCGGCCGCCACACCATCGCTGAATGCTGCCCTGCTGCAGACGCTGACGCACCTGGGCAACATCGTGGGCATGCTGGGCCTGCTGCGAGACCAGCTGCTGACCCGGAACCAGCACGTGGAGCAGCTGCCTGGCTCCTTCGACCAGACCTTGTCCCTGGCCCTGGGCTTCATCCTGGGCAGCGTGGCCACCCTGTGCGGCATCCTGGGCAAGCCGAGCTAGCCACCCCGCCACCCCCCCACCCCCAGCATTCAAGAAAGCCTTTTTGATAAAAAAATAATAATAATAAAGTTCCTAGCACTTTTATCTGGGTTTCGTGAAGTCTCTTTTGGATCCAGGATATAATAGATGTAGGCCCAAGTGAGATCCAGGACCCTGGGCCTTGAGTTCAGGGACTTTGGACTGGTGTCAGAAGAGCCACTCCCTAGGGGACAGCTGTGGAGAGAAGTTCCTAGCAGGAACTTAGAACTCAAAAGCCTCTAGAGGTAAGTTGAAAAGCCTGGCCAGGTATAGTGGAAGGGGCAGAAGGGGAGGTGGGATGCAGCAGAACTCCCAGCCATGGAGGAGTTTGGGATGCGCCTCTCCCCAGTGGAGGCAGATTAGGGTTCTTAACCTGGAGTCTGGCCTCACTTGGGTTCTTATTTGTTCTGTCTGTCTGTTGGAGGTGCCTTCTGCTGCTGTTTGCTTATGCCTGTCTGACCATTTGGTTTGTGTGGCCACCTATCTGTGTCTGTTTTAGTTGACATTTCTGTCTAAATGTCTGAGAACCACAAGCATGGAGAAAGGGATGAGATGGAGAATCTCCTGTTAAACCTATGTCTACAACCCTAACCCCAGATGTTGGAGAAACCTTGGGATGAGGTGGAGAATCTCCTGTCAAACTTAGTTCTCCACTCTGGTGCTGATAAAATTCCAAGGGGAAAGCTTATTTGGCCCAAGCAGGAAAAGTAAGAAACAACTTCTCTTTAAGCTAATTCTGAGATCACTGATATCTTGCTTTTTGTAGAAATGCACCAAACTTCTTTATCCATCACTTTTGGAAATGCTTTTAGAACCCTTTTCTTATTTTCAGGAAAAAGCCAGGGCATATGAGTACTGTTACCCAAGGTCATCTCTGCACTCTCTGCCAGGTAGATTGGCCCTCCCTTAATGTAAAATGGCTGCAGGAGAGCTCCTCTAAACTAACACCTCTCTTCTAGGTTCAGAGAGTTATTTTGGGGCTCTCAGTCACCGAAGTCAGGTACCCTAAACGCCAGAGCTCACCATTCTCTGAAAAAAAAAACCCAGACAATTATTCAAGTTATTAGAATCTGTTATTTTTGTTCATTTGGACATCTCTGGGGGAATAAAAGTTCCAGCTCTGTCTGGGCCTGGTCATAGACCTGCTCTGTTTTGTCTGTGTTGCAGCAGTCAGGACGTGGGCATGGGAGGTTGCAAGACCTTACAAGCTTCAGGCTGCATTTTCCTGCAGAGGCAGCCGGAGGTGAGGGCATAGACAGTTTGAGCCTCGTTTGGACATTTGGCTTGTCCGAACAGTTAAAAAATTGTAAAATGCTCTTGTCTAAAAAGAAAATTGGATAAAAGATAGGCTAGTTCAGTTTCAGGTGACTCCCACCTAGCCTTCCTCCAGCTGAAGGTATTCACAAGGCCAATTGGTAAAATGCATTGCTAAACAAGCAAGCCCTGGGTAAATGAAGCTCAGCAAAGGCACTTTGTTTTACAAATCGTAAATCTTTAGATCAAGATTCTGGACTGATTTTCATTTTTGTGCACTTTAAGTTTTGTATGAGTATGTTGGAACATGTTCAAGATGAAAATCAGCATGCTGTAAAAAAAAGAGTTTAAACTGTAAGGAATGTCATCAGATTTGTATGCCAAATATCTTAAAGGATTATTGTATTGTTTTAAACAGGAAGTTTAGTTAAACTTTCTAAGAATTCTTTAATTTACAAATCAAAATCTGTATTTTAAAATTCGGTATTTTAAAATGCAAAGGTTGTTTACACTGTAATCAAGTTATCTGACTCAACAAAAAGGCATTGGCTGTTTGGGATTTAGTTCCCTCTGCTAAAACTTGGGGATACTATTAGAAATTTAAATATAAAGGTTTATTTAACACTGTCAAAGATTTTACCTGTTCTGTCTAAAACTTTACCTGTTCTGTCTGAAACTATTTCATTCAAGAATCAAGAAAAAAAAAGGGAAAAACTTAGACTCTAATAGAAGAACTGTCTTTTGAGGTGAGGGATGTAGAGGCAGACGTGCAGCTCAGCCAGTCATGCAGGTTGGGACAGACCCTGGGGGGAGTCCACGCATGGTAGAAGAGGGCAAGCTGGCACAAAGGTAGTTCAACTAACCCTGAAGAGTTGGGTGCATGCACATTCCTTAGGAGGGGCTGTATGACCAATCTTTGTCCTGTCCCTTTCTCTTGCAGACAGACACAGGAAACATAATGGTAAAAATGAGTGATGTCATGATCTGATTGGTATTCCTAAAACTGCCACTTGGATGTATTAACTTTGAAAAAGCCTTAAAAATATGGTTAGAAAATTTATTAGTATATGATTTGCTTTCATTGATACTCTGCAATTGGATATGTTTTTTTAAAAGGCATATAGATGGGCTGGGAAGGTGGGTCAGTGGTAAAGCACTTGCCTTGCATGCATGAGGCCCGGGCTCAGTTCTTTAGCACCACATAAGCAGAAAAGAAACAACCAGAAGAGGCACTGTGGCTCAAGTGGTACAGCTCTAGCCTTGAGCTGAAGACCTGAGGGACACCACCTAGGCCCAGAGTTCAGGCCCACAACCAGACACCCCCCACCAAAAAAATAAAAAAGCATATAGGTGTTAAGTCTAGCTTCTTGGTACAGTACTGGTGATTAATTCTTGCATTAACAAAAAATGGTCATTTGAGTTCAAAAGTTTTTAATGTATATCTGTTTTAAAATGAGTAGCCAAGAGGAAATAGTGGTACATATCCTCAAGATTTCAAAGGAGTTTTCAAAATACAAATGAAAACTAAAGTATAAAATGTTAAAGCAGAGATTAATAAAAGGCTTAAATTAGGATTGGTAAGACTTTAGCCCACTTATTTCTTGGGCAGTTGTTTCTTCAAGGTTTGTTGTTGGGTGATTTAACTTTTGAGTTCCAGGTATATTTTAGATATGAGACCCTTGTCCGTTGTATGGCTAGTGAAGATCTTCTCCCAATCCGTGGGCTTTCTGTTGATCTTGCTAGCTATGTACTTTGCCATGCAGAAGCTCTGCAATTTCATGCAATCCCATTTGTCCAACCTTTCTTTGATTTGTTGTATTTCTAGGTCTCTGTTAGGAAAATTTTGGAGACCTGGGTTTCTCTTATTCCATCCTGTAATGTTTTCAGAGTGTCTGCTTTGACTCTGTGGTCTTTGATCCATTTGGAGCTGATTCTGATGCAGGGTGATATATAAAGATCTAGCTTTAGTTTTCTATAAGTAGTTAACCAATTTTGCCAGCACCATTTACTGAAGAGGCTGTCTTTCATTCTATTTTTTTAGCCCTCTTATCGAAGATTACAAAGTTATAGGTATGTGGGTTCATTTCTTGGTTTTCAATTCTATTCCATGGGTCCTGAGATCTGTTCTTGAGCCAGTACCAAGCTGTTTTGATTTCTACAGCTTTGTAGTAGAGTTTGAAATTTGGTATTGATATTCCTCTAGCAGTGTTCTTTGTGTTAAGGATCGCTTTTGCTATTCATGGTCTTTTATTTTTCCATATGAATTTTTGGATTGCCTCTTTTATTTTCCTGAAGAATGAGGTTGGAATATTGATAGGTATCGCATTGAATTTTTAGATAGCCTTGGGAAGTATTGCGATTTTCATGATGTTGATCATTCCAATCTAGGAGCATGGGAGGTTTTTCCATTTTCTAATTTCTGTTTTGATTCCTTTTTCAAGTTTTTAAAGTGGGTTCCTCATAGACTCCACATAGACCTCCCCTGTGACCCAGCAATCCCACTTTTGGTCATTTAGTGGAATTATCACAAGCAAAGCCGTACTAAAGCTACCAGCACAACTATGTTTATTGCAGCATTATTTACCACAGCTAAGATATGGAACCAACCCAGATGATCCTCAGTAAATGAATGGATCAAGAAAATGTGGTATATATGCATAATGGAATTCTATGCCGCTATCAGAAAGAATAACATTGTCCCATTTGTTAGGAAATGGAAAGACTTGGGAAAAAAATATATTAAATGAAGTAAGCCAGGCCTAAAGAAACATAGGTCCCATGGTTTCCCTTATTTTCAATAACTAGTACATGTCTGAGACAATCAGAAACAGTCAGATACGTTGATGTAAGGTTAAATGAACCCCAAGATAAGGACTCGAATAGTTTTTCTTTCTTGCTATTGTTTATAACATATTTATAAGATGATTTGTTTGTTGCTTTGTATGTCCCTCCCCCATGGCGGGGGCGGAGGGGTTGGAGGATGGGGAGGGTGGGAAGATATTGTAAGGGGAAAGAAAGGAGGAGGCAACAAATGTACTCATCACCTTGCCCATGTAATTGAAACCTCTACATATGGTATTTTCACAATAACAACAAAAAAAAAATTCTTTGAACTTAAAAAGAAATTAGGATTGGATGGGCTGGGAATGTGGCTGGGCTGCGAAAGTGGCTTAGTGGTAGAGTGCTTGCCTAGCATGCATCAAATCCTGAGTTCAATTCCTCACTACCAGGTATTCAGAAAAAGCAGGAAGCAGTGCTAGCCTTGACCAAAAGAAGCTCAAGGACAATGCGTATGCCATGAGTTAAATCCCAAGGACTGGCAAAAAAATGGAGATGAATTCCTGGTTATAAAGTTTGAAAGTTAAATTGTTAATATTTTTCTCAAAGTGCAAAAAGGAAAAATTAGGATTACCAAAATAATTGCTTAATTGCTATTTCAGTTTGCTCTTATAGTTTTTTTTTTTTGTAACAGTTCCAGCAGGCCCACACAAAGGAGTAAGGATTCTTACAAGTTTGTCAGATATAACTTTCGGCCCTTAATAAGTTCGAGGTAGACCATGCTTTAAAAAACGATTTCTAAAGACCATCTTTGTTTCTTTTAATTGGAGTAAACATGGCCTTTTGTTTAGACTTGTTGATCTGAGAACTGTGGTTCAAATCCAGCCTGGGCAGAGAAAGGTCCCTGTGAGATTATCTCTAATTGGTCAACAGAAGAGTTGTTTGGGGGCTCAAATTGGCAGAGTGCTAGCCTTGAACTCAGGGCCTGAGCGCTATCGCTCATCTCTCCAGCTGAAGTCCAGTGATTAAGGAAAATGCCAAGGTGTGTGTATCCCAGCATGGAGAAAGACACTCCTGGGACCCTGGCAATGATGAAACATCCAGAGGCAGTTACAAGCCACTGCTCAGATGGCAGAGATGGTATCAGATCCTGTTTGGCCTTTCAAAAATTGAAGGACTGGGAAGGTGGCTCAGTGGTAGAGCGTTTGCCTTGCATGCATGAGGCCCTGGGTTCGATTCCTCAGCACCACATAAGAAAAAAGAAAAAAGAGGGAAGTGGCACTGTGGCTCAAATGGTAGAGCACCAGCCTTGAGCTGAAGAGCTGAGGGACAGCACCCAGGCCCAGAGTTCAGGCCCCACGACTGGACCCCCCCCAAAGAAATTGATCAGAGCCAGGAAGTCATGAGAAAGTAAATTGTAATCATGCCTTTCTAAATGTTTGTCTGCTTCATAATTGGGCAAGAATGTGCCAGTCATCTAAGTGGGTTGTAAAATGTGTGGGATAGTTTAAATTCCCAAATTAGGGCTTTGAGCAGATACAGGGCATAACTGTTGGAGACTTCTTAAATTACAGGAGGGGTTCATTTTACCTAACATCATCTTATCTGATCTTTTCAGCTTGTCTCAGACATATACTAGTTATTGCAAATAAGGGAAACCATGGTGAAGAGCTACAGTAACTCCATTTTAAGATCAAACCTCCTGAGCTGTGCTGCCCTCAGAGTAACCACCAAAGAGAAAGTTCTCAGACAAACCCCAGGTTGCCACCAACCCTGCCCATCCTTAAGGAAAAGAACAGTTCCCTAAGTATTCCATCAGAAAAAGGCAAGTGTGGTCAGGGTGGACTTAAACCCCCTGAACTTGTGGACTTGCTTTTGTGGAAACCCCCTAAACTTGTTTGTTCGATACTATAAAAGCTGTTCTAATTTTGTGCTCGGGGCCTCTTAGCATCACCGGTTACCAAGTGTGCAGAGGACCAAGCTCGAGCTTTCAATAAACGACTCTTTGCTGTTTGCAAAGAGCCTGGTGGTCTGTGAGGGGCACCCGAAATCGGGTACTTCAATGGGATCTATGTTTCTTTGGCCCAGCTTACTTCACTAGATAAGGACACAAGTAGTTTTTTCTTTCTTGCTATTGTTTCTAACATATTTATAAGGTGATAGTTTTGTTGCATTTATGTCTCTTCCCCCACAGTATAAGCCCTGTTTTCACTGTATTTGATGTTGGTATATTTTGGGGAGGGGAAAGGAAAAAAAACAAATTGTTTAACTAGGGATACAGGTGGACCTATTGCAACAATGAGATGTGCAAAATCCTATGTTGAAAAGCAAACTTTACAACTTTGGCACCGGGGGTGAGGGTATAGTGGTGGAGATGGGAGTGAAGGGATGGTAGGGGAAAACCAAAGGAGGAGGCAACAATGCTTGATAAGAAATGTACTCATTACCTTGCTCGTGTAATTGTAGCCCCTCTGTATTGCATTTTCACAATAAAAATTATTTATATATATATGTATGTATATATATATATATGTATGTATATATATATGTATGTGTATATATATATATATATATATATATATACATATATAAATTAAAAAATTGCAGAAGGTAACAGCCCAGGGAAAAATTCAGATCTCTTACAGAAAAAACTTCAATGACTTAATGTACATAAGAAAAAAAGTGGGGAATGAGATAAGGAGGTCAGATCTGACTGGTGCCATATTGGCCACATGGTGGATGATAGGGTCTCGTATCTTGTCTTCATGCCGGGGGAAGGAAAATGCCTCCATCATCATCTGACTCCCAGGTGATGGATATTCCAAGATCCCTGGAGGCAGGGGTGAGCACTTGGCTGATAGAAATTACCAGTCCCAGGCACTGGACTGGCAGATTTAGTAACCTGTGGACCTGTCCCCTGCTGAGACCCTATTTAGGCCCAGCCCAGCCACCATTATGTCATGCCACATGTGTCACTGTGGTCATGTCTTGTCTTCTGACTCATCTCCAGTCATCATGGCATCACAATTCAACTCTCCATTGGAGTTGAATTGGTTTGTTGGTATTTTTGTTCTTTCTTTCCTCTCTAGACTGTTTCCTAACCGTGTTTTGTGTGTTTGGGGGCTTCAGGCCTTTGTAAAAATGGGTGGCCAGCAGCCTGCTAACTGTGTAATAAAGACTCCAATATTCCATCTACCTAAATGTGGCTTCTAGGATGCTTTACATCCGGCGTAGTTACCTATTTTCTAACAAAGATAAAGTGAAATATTTTGAGTGTCCACAATTATTTTGGGAAATTTTCCTAGAATTAATAGACTAAGTGCTGGTGTTTTAGTCATAAAATAGAATGAGGTAATTTGATATGGTAGGAATGGGGCGTAGACTAACACTTACCATGTATGCAATGTTATACTAGTAATTCCAACTCTGAAGACTTCAATATCATCATCTGATAATTAAAAATAAAAGTAGTTCTAATTTATTTAATTATTTTGAGGATTAAATTAGATAACCTAAAGTACTTGGAAAAACAATCAACATTTGCTACTTTCTACCTGTTATTTTATCATGTGATGAATTCTAACATTTTTCATGTGATATTTATATTGTGTCTATTTAGGATATACAATGTGATGTATTGATATTCATTGCTTTGTTCACTTTCCTGTCATTATGAGGAAAAAACCTGCAAAGAAAATTTCTGAAGAGGAAACTATTATATTTTCTCATGGTTTAAGAGAATGCAGTTTAAGATCAGATGTCTCCATTGTTTTTAATTGTATTTAATTAAATAGTGGTACGAAGGAATTTCCATTCAACAAATCAGTTTATAAGTACAAGAGATGTTTACATTACATTCCCACATCCTTCCAAAGCTCACCCCATTTTCATTTTTTCTAGATTCATACTATCCGCATTGAATATTATGCCTTCACCCTCTTCCTCTATAACTCTCTTTATTCCTTCCCTTTGACTTCCCTTCACAACTTCCAAGTGATAGTTTCCTGGTATTCATTTTTTTAGATTAAAAGTTCAATTTTATAAGAAATTACACTTCTTAAATACTCCTCTGAAAAGAGAATGCTTTGGTTAATTCTGTTGTGAAAAGTTGTGTAATACTTTTGCCTAAAGGTCTAGCTTCCAAATAAGCGACAGAACATGGTTCCTTTGTGTGTCTGGTTCTGGTTTACTTTACTTAACATATTTTTAGATCTATCCATTTCTTTGCAAATGATGTAACAGTCTTCATATTGGATGGGTGCCATCCAATTGTGGATATGTGCCACACTTCTCTAACCATGCCTCTGCCAAAGGATATCTTGTCTGTTTCCATAACTTTGCTAAGGGGAATAATGCAACAGTGAACATGATTGTGAAAGTGATTGTACTGTAAATTTTTGTGAAAATAATGTAGAGAGGGGTTACAATTACATGGACAAGATAATGAGTACTTTTCTTATCAAGCATTGTTGCCTTCTCCTTTGTTTATCCTTCCCATCACTTCCCAGCCACCCCCTGCCCCGCAACCCCAACCGATTCTCCCCAACCACCCACCAAAGTTGTAAAGTTCATTTTCTACATGACAACTTGTTCTTCTCATTGTTGCAACGGGTCCACCAGTATTCTTATTTAAACGACTTGTTTTTCCACTTCCTCTCCACAAATTATCCAACATCAAATACAGTGAAAGCAGGGGTTATACTGTGGGGGAGGGACATAGAAAGCAACAAAGAAATAATCTTATAAATACTTTAGATACAAATGCATGAAAGAAAAAAACATTTAAATACGTATCTTAGGGTTCATTTTCCTAACATTACATTATCTGATCTTTTCTTCTTGACTCATATATATACTAGCTATTGCAAATAAGGGAAACCATGGGACCTATGTTTCTTTGGGCTTGGCTTACTTCACTTAATATAATTTTTTCCTAGCCTTTCCATTTCCTCACAAATGGGGAAATTTCATTCTTTCTGATGGAGGCATAGAATTCCATTGATTATATATACCATATTTTCTTGATCCATTCATCTACTGAGGATCATCTGGGTTGGTTCCATATCTTAGCTGTGGTAAATAATGCTGCAATAAACATAGTTGTGCTGTTGGCTTTAGTGTGGTCTTGTTCGTAAACATTTGGGTAAATGCCCAAAAGTGGGATTGCTGTGTCAGGGGAGCTCTATGTGGAGTCTTTTGAGGAACCTCCATACTGCTTTCCAAAGTGGTTGAACAAGTTTACATTCCCACCAACAATGCAGTAAGGTCCCTTCTGTCCACATCCCCTCTAGCATCTGTTGTTATTAGAGTTCTTGATTTTTGCCATTCTAACTGGAGTGAGGTGGTACCTCAATGTTGTTTTGATTTGCATTTCTTTTATGGCTAGGGAGGTTGAGCATTTCTTCCTGTGTCTATTGGCCATCCTTCTTTCTTCTTCAGAGAAGTTTCTCTTTAAGTCATTTGCCCAGTTATTTATTGGGCAGTTGTTTCTTTGAGGATTTGTTGTTGGGGGATGTAATTTTTTGAGTTGCAAGCATATTTTAGATATGAAACCCTTTTCCGTTGTATGGCTAGTGAAGATCTTCTCCCAATCTGTGGGCTTTCTATTGATCTTGCTAGCTATGTCCTTTGCCATGCAGAAGCTCTGCAACTTCCTGAAATCCCATTTGTCCAACCTTTCTTAGTTTGTTGTGTTTCCGGGTCTCTATCAAGAAAACTTGGCCTGTGCAAAGGAGACCTAGGGTTTCTCCTATTCCATCCTGTAATGTTTTCAGAGTGTCTGCTTTTACTCCGAGAGCTCACACCAATACTCCTCCAACATTTCAGTGGAATTGAAAGAGAAAGTTCACTACCGAACACATTCTATGAAGCCATCATCACCCTCATCCCAAAACAAGGCAGAGACTCATCAAAAAAGAGAACCATAGACCCGTTTCTTTGATGAACATTGATGAAAATTTCTCAACAAAATTTTGGCCAATCGACTTCAGCAATTCATCCAAAAAATCATACACCATGATCAAACAGGATTCATTTCAGGGATGCAAAGCTGGTTCAATATACACAAATCAATTAATATTATTCATCACATCAACAGGAGCAAGGATAAGAACCACATGGTTATCTCAAGAGATGCAGAAAAAGCGTTCGACAAGATACAACACCCCTTTATTATGAAGGTTTTGGAAAAATTAGGAATACATGG
Organism: Dipodomys merriami; assembly: GCF_024711535.1. Classification (NCBI taxonomy): domain Eukaryota; kingdom Metazoa; phylum Chordata; class Mammalia; order Rodentia; family Heteromyidae; genus Dipodomys; species Dipodomys merriami. The sequence goes on from NW_027204517.1 coordinate 11,287, forward strand.
AACATTCCTCAATACAATAAAGGCTGTATATGACAAACCTACAACCACCATTATACTTAATGGTGAAAAACTAAAGCCATTTCCTTCTAACTCAGCAACAAGACAAGGATGTCCCCTCTCTCTGCTTCTCTTCAATTTAATGTTAGAATGCATAGCTACAGCAATAAGACAAGATGCAGACATAAAGGGGATCCAAATAGGGAAAGAAGAAATAAAACTCGCCCTCTTTGCAGATGACATGATCTTGTATCTAAAGAATCCCATAGACTCCACTCCCATATTACTCAAGCTGATTCAAAAGTTTGGCAAAGTAGCAGGGTATAAAATTAACGCCCCCAAATCAATGGCTTTTCTATATGCCAACAATGAGTAAAGGGGGGCTGAATTAAGAAAGCAACTCCAATTGTAATAGCCCCACAAAAAATCATATACCTAGGAATTAACTTAACCAAAGAAGTGAAGGACCTCTATGATGAAAACTTTAAAAACTTGAAAAAGGAAATCGAACAGAAGTTAGAAAATGGAAAAAACTCCCGTGCTCCTGGATTGGAAAGATTAACATTGTGAAAATGGCAATACTTCCCAAGGCTATCTACAAATTCAATGTGATACCTATCAAAATTCCAACCTTATTCTTCAAGGAAATAGAAGAAACAATCCAAAAATTCATATGGAACAATAAAAGACCCCGAATAGCAAAAACGCTCCTCAATGGAAAGATCACTGCTGGAGGAATATCAATACCAAATTTCAAACTCTATTATAAAGCCATAGTAATCAAAACAGCTTGGTACTGGCACAGGAACAGACCTCAGGACCAATGGAATAGCATTGAAAACCCAGAAATGAACCTACAGACCTATAGCCATCTAATCTTTGATAAGGGAGCTAAAAAAATAGAATGGAAGAAAGACAGCCTCTTCAGTAAATGGTGCTGGCAAAATTGGTTAACTACTTGTAGAATACTAAAGTTAGATCCTTATATATCATCCTGCACCAGAATCAACTCCAAAGGGATCTAACTTTTTGGAAGAATTCATGACTATCTTTCTGGGAGCAATCCTCTAGCCAATTTTCCAGAAAAGCACATCACTCCCTCCATCTCCATCACAACTTTTTGCAACTCCTCAAAAACACAACTACCACCTACAGGTCTCAATAAGCAAAAAACACTGTGCCCATATTCTTTCAATACATTTTGTCATAAGTTTACACAAAATGTAGTGATAACCTTCTATGTACTTTCTTAATGTGGGAATGAGGGACGTGTCAATAGAGTAAAAGTAAGAAAAATGCAATTTAATTAGCTATTGGAATATTTACAATCCTTTTCAGATCTAACTCATAACCTCACTTACTATTATTTTAATCTTTATGTCATTACTTCATCTATCCCCTAAATTATAACAGGTGATTAAAATACAAAGGCAAAAAAGTGTGGTTTGATTTTGACACTCATATCTGAGGATGCACAGTATGGATAAATAAATGGATTAGAATTAATAGCCAATATCAATTTTGTTAAAGTAAAGATGGTTTTTCCCAAACTGATTCTCACAATTCATATTCCAGTCAAAAACAAGTAACATGTGACAATTCCCTTTGTTTTCGTCCAGTCGTGGGCCTGAACTCTGGGCCTGGACTCTGTCCCTCAGCTCTTCAGCTCAAGGATAGCACTGAACCACTTGAGCCACAGCACCACTTATGGCTTTTTTCTTTTTGCCTAGGTGGTGCTGAGGAATCGAACCCAGGGCTTCAAGCATGAAAGGCAAGCCCTCTAACACTGAGCCACCGTCCCAGCCCCTCCTGATTATGGTTTGTTTCCATTTTATTTTATAATCAAGGATGATTTCATAAATTTATTGTAGATACACAAATATGTTTAAATATTTCTATTTGTATGCATTGATATATACATACACACATATATTGTGAAGTTTATAATGATAATTTATACATTCTGTAACTGTACAATTTACTAAATTATTAAAAATATCGACGGATCATGCCTGAAATCCTGGTTACTCGTGAGGCTGAGACCTGATAATCATGGTTTGAAGCCATCCTTGGCAGGAAAGTCCATGAGCCTCTTATCTCCAAACAACTACCAGAAAATCAAAATTGGAACTGCGGCTCAAATTTGTTGAGTGGTAGCCTTGACAGAAAAAGCTCAGGGACATCACCCAGGCTCTTAGTTCAAGAACTACAATCTGCCAAAGAATATCTATTTAATTTACACCTGTGTAAGTAGAGTATTTCCATCACCCAAATGCACATCCATGTTCATTTGCAAGGTAACTCTGTTATGTCTGGAGTACCACATAACATTATCACCTAAGTAGAAAGCATTGCAAGGTGGGTTCACTCTATCTCATTGATTTTTCTCCAGTTAAAAACTCAAATCTTACAATTATTCCAATTATTTAAAATCATAGCTTTTTTCTTTAATACCCATAATATTAGAGTTTGAATTGAGTGACTTGTGTCTCCTAAATGGGTGTTCTTACCACTTTGTCATGCCACCAGCCCTAAATTATCCTGATTAATTTTCAGATAGAATCTGGCTTCCTACTTGTGTGTGATCTTGAGCTCAGTCCACTTTATGTTATTCTTCCTGGAATTTAGGATAACAGGTCTTGGCATTGTGTACAGATCTTTCTGTCCAGTCGGGGCTTTAACCACTATCCTCACAACAGTACACTCCCACATAGTCAGGAGTTTCATAAGCTTATCATAGCTGATTTTTCAAAAAATTTTGCATTTCCTGCAGGTTCTTGAGTATTGAATTAATTTGTGTTTTCTTGGTTTGTTTTGTTTCATTTGAATGTATGTGTTGAGTTGTTCCTCATTTTTCCTTTTGTTTCTTTCACTCAAGTTCTTACCTAAAGTGCTGAGAAACCAATTCTTCTTCTCAATATAGTCAAGGTGAACATTATTTACTCCAAGGCAATTTCAGTAATATTTAAACACCTTCATATCTATGAATGGTATATGAATGCTTAGTGCTGAGAAGAGTCTTTTTATTTTCACAGCAGTCTTTGACATACACAGACAGATCATAAATTATATAAAGATAATAAAACTACAGATGCTTGTCAGGAGGAGAAAAACCTATTATTAATTGTTTGACAGAGGCTTCCCCTCTAGTGAAAGAAATATGCTGCTTGATGCAGGATTTCACACAGTCATATTGCTAGGAAGAACCTTAAACAAGCATCTAACACTGAAGAGTTTAGGGAGATGAATTGACCTCCTGAATAATTGACTTTTGGGTGAAATGAAAGCAGGTTTCCAAAAAGAGAGCAGACTTTAGAGAAACATGATGAGTTGTATGTAAATAGGTGCTTAGCTGATTTTGTTAATTGGTGAACTAATACAGGGAAATAAAGTACAGCAAGGAGAAAAAATAAAGAACTCTGTATTGAAATACTCATTTGTGTGTGTGTGTGTGTGAGAGAGAGAGTGTGTGTGTGTGTGCACACTCGTGCCTGTACAAACACGCACATGTGCTCATGGATGCATTCATCATTCCCGAGGCTTGATAGTGCCTGGGCACTATCCCTAAGCTTCTGTGCCCAAGGATAGTGGTCTACCACTTGAGCTACTGCTACACTTCTGGATTTATGGAGATAATTGCATGTATTTTCATGATTGGACTGGCTTTGAACAGTGGTCTTCAGATCTCAGCCTCCTGAGTAGCTAGCTAAGCTGATTCAGCCTCTGAGTAGCTAGTTAAAATTCTGCCTGTCTTCTATGCTTCACTGCTCTTTTATTCTTTTTCTGAGGTAATCACAAGCCTAAGTCATATATATGTCTAATTTCTTTAAAAATACTGTCACTGCTTGGCACCAGGGGCTCCTATCTGTACTCTTAACTACTTAGGAGATTTGAGAACAGAACCCAGGCCAAATTTTAATGGACTTCCTTCTCAATCTATAGCTGGGTGCATTGGATCATTTCCACCATCCTGCACTATCTAGAGACTAAGATTGGAAGGACTGCGGATCTAGGCCAGCCAAGGTAGGAAACTAGACAAGTTGTTGTGCAACTCTGATGCCATTGATGATGGGAACGCTAAAAGGACAGATCAAGTGCATGTTCTTGTGGAAAGAGAACCCCTATCCTAAAATTAACCACTGATATGATGACAGCCTAGCAAGAACAATACCCCAAATTGAAATCCCCACAATTTCCCACAACCAGAATAAGTATACACATTAACATCCAAAAACATAGTACAATATGTTGTTTGCTTCAATATTATCTTTATCTGATTATCATATGATGTGACAGAATAGTTTCTTCATTAAATTTACAATATATTTAAAAAGACCTAGAAAATTCTTTCTTGCTTATGTTCAAACGAATGGCAAATTGCCTCATTTTTACATATTTGACTACCACTAAAAATTCATCCAATGATTATTATAGTAATATATTCTGGTTTATTACTTTACTATGTAACAGTTTTTAAACTTTTTGCTTCTATGAAGTTTAAGTATTTAAATGTATCATTGAAATATATTCCTTGGGTACTTGGGGCAGATTTTTATAAAGATTTTAAAAAATGGCTTCTAAGAACGCTTAATTGGTATACTATTTGATTTATTTTAATTTCAATTTAATTTTATTGTAATGGTAATGTACAGAAGGGTTACAGTTACTTAAGTAAGTTAATGAGTATATTTCTTATGGAAGGAACATTGTAATCCGCGACATCGATTTTTTTTTTGTATACTCAAAAACAGCTTTTGCTGTTGCTATTGATCAGTGGGTCCTTTTGCTTTCTTTGTTCATGCATTTTTATTATAAAATTGATATACAGAGGGTTTACAGTTACTTCAGTTAACTACAGAGTAAACTTCATTTTGTATTTGAAATTTCAAAATTTGAACCTAATTACTTATTTTCTTTTCTATCGTTAAGGAAATTTTTTTTGAGAGTTGTAGGAGTAGTTAATTTAATTTTGCATGATTTCTACACATGTAATTTATTCAGATACATATATTTTGCTTTAAAAATATTTAATATGTGAATATTTAAAATTATTTTCTTAATTTTTATACGGTTGGTGAATTTAAATAAATTTATTTTCTTAAAGTTCTAAACATATTTTTCCAGGTAACAAATAACTACTGTTTTTTCAAGAGGCACACTTTATTAAGAAAGGATTCATTACCTGGTCACTTTATTGTAAATATTTGAACTTGAATATAAAAAAAAGTTTGAACTGGGCATGGCGATTTGTGGCTTCCATTTTCTAGCTATGGTAGAAAATGCAAATAGGGTTTGTAATTTGGGAGAGCCTGAGAAACTATGAGACCTTTTAAAAATATCCAGGGTGAAATGATTAGAGATATAGAGCATCTAGTTATCATATTCTAAATCTTGAGTTTAAACAACAGTAACATCAATATTTTGTCAAAATATAAGGATACATGTTTCAAAATGTTTATTTAAAACTTGTTTGCAAAGGTTCTCCTGTCTTCTATTTCTTAATTTTCAATTTACTTAATTTATAGAAATCGAAGTATATGGTGACTATTTTATTTCTATGAAACTTTTAAATAGTACGAGACATATTATTATATATATTAACCTATTTTTACTATTTGTGATAATTTCCTCTGTTTAATATGATATAATATCAAGATTCCAAATGTGTGTATGTGGGGGGGTGTATCTGTGTGTGTTTATGTGGTTTGTGTGTGTATGTGCTTTGTGAGTACTTTGTAATGCTTGGGAGATCACACCATTGTTTCACTTATGCTAGGCCAAGGTTTTACCACTGAACTGTACTGTCCAGCTATAATTTAAGTAGTGTTTTAAATTATAACTTTTAAAATTTCATTCCTAGTATGTTTTTTTAAATTATATATGATAAAATGTGATCCATATTCTATCCACGTCAGCAATTTTCATTATTATTTTATTGTTATTTAGAATATTTCCACTGCCTTTCTACTTCCAAACTCTTGTGTTTGTTATTGATAAAGGTTTTACATTCCTTTTTTTCTCTCTTCATTCTTTTTGCCTTTATAGTTTACCTATTCTTTCCCTTATTTCTTTGGAAATTAATTATCATATTCCTATTACAATTTCTTTACAATGCTTTATTTTTTCCCACTTTCTCTGACTCAGTCCACACTGTTAGGTGGATTAAAAAGAATCTTGATTCAGGACACTTTGATTATTTTCTTCCTTTTCTTCTCTTAAGTCTTTATGTTTGTTGAAACACAATAAAAATGACATACTGCTCCTATGTGGTCCATCATTCTATCCCCTCCAACTCTCGTCTGTAGTACAGCTCAAGTCGTTATTATTAAGCTTTATTATGCTACAACGTTATCTAAATCTTAACTCATTCCTAAATTAATTTTAGTTGCTTCAAACATTCTCTAAAGACATTTTTCTATATAATATATCTGGGCCTTGTGTTTTCACAAGGTGCAGAATATGGGTGACTATCAAACATCTAGATATCTCTGTATAATATTGGTCCTCCTGCTCAATAAACTTATGTATAAATTCAAAGAATACAGGTCAGTCAGAACAATCTTGTAAAAATTTTGAAAAAACACACTATCGAGGATGTATGCTAGACCAATTCCTGTAACTTAATTTTATATCTATTTTAATGTCTGTTCTAAAATTTACAGCATTTCTATTTGAAGAAATGTTAAGTTTGTGTAAATTAGGCTTGGAAAACCTATGATTGTACCATTCACTTCCAAAGCACTAAAATGTATAGAATAAAAGGAGATAATATATTGCATGTGAATTTTATGTCAGAAAAAAACTATCGTTTAATATACTTCACACAAATTGCAGAATACCTAAAAGGATGTTTTTTTGGTGTTGGGTAAAAACTTTTCGTAAACTATAGCTTTTAAAACAAAGATGTGATTTCTGTTTATTTTTAGGTTTTTTATCTGTTTTTTTTTTTTAGTTTACACAGAGATAACTCAATCAAAAACTGTATGTGATAACTGGAATAACTAGGAATTATGCATCACTTATAAGTAATTGATAACATTTTCTGGAAGAAACTTTTAGCAAATGAGAGGAGACCCAAATCTATGCATCTGCATTTTATGAAAGCCATATGTTACTTGCTCAATCCAATTGCTTTTCTCTACTTTCCTAAGAAAAAAAGTATTCTCAAGATAAGAGCCAAAAGCAGTGAATATATACAAAATAAACAATCATCTTGATTTATTTGTGAAAATAACAAATGAAATAAAACAATTCCAGTTAAGGGACTCCAATATTAGTATCTATGAAGATGTTCCTGAATGCCAACATCCATTGAAATTTTGGAATTTTAATTTCTACCAACATATGAACCCTTGAACAACAAAACAAATGTAGTCTTAAAGCAAACAGACCTTGGAATAATTTTCTTAATTGTTTTGAAATTACAAAAGAATTGATACCATTAAGAAAATGATCCTTTCCTATGGAAATCATTTAAAAATGTTTATCACTTATTATAATTCAAATACCAAACAAGAGTATTTTTATATAATCATTACAAATATAATTTAATTATTATTGTAAAATAGAATAAAAGACCAGTCTCAATATATTATCATTATTCTTAATTTGTAATTATTACCTAAATATCTTAAAATATCTAAATAGTCATGTCTTTAACATAGTTGTAAATATTCTATACATTTTACTTAACATTTTCCAGGGGCATGTATTCATGTCTCTAAAAAATTGTTTGCATAGGGGCTGGGAAGGTGGCTCAGTGGTAGAGCACTTGCCTTGCATGCATGAGGCCCTGGGTTCGATTTCTCAGCACCACATAAGCAAAAAGAAAAAAGCCGGAAGTGGAGCTGTGGCCCAAGTGGTAGAGCGCTAGCCTTGAGCTGAAGAGCTGAGGGACAGCTCCCAGGCCCAGAGGTCAGGCCCCATGATCAGACCAAAAAAAAAAAAAAGTTCACAGCAGTTAAAAGATGCTTTTGTGAAATTAATGTGATATATTTTGCTGTTGTAGTTTGTAAAGTCTGGGTATTGTCCCTAAGCATTTTTATGCTCAAAGCCAGCACTCTATATCTTGAGGCACAGTGCCACTTCCGGCTTTTTTCTTTTTGTTTATGTGGTGCTGACTAATCGAACCCAGGGCCTCAGGCTAGCAAGGCAAGTGCTCTACCACTGAGCCACCTTCCCAGCCCCTAACAAGTACTTTTCTCTCTGGGCTATTTTTGAACACAATTCTAAGATCTCATTACCCAGAATACCTGGAATAATAGGCGTGAGTCACTGGCATTTTGTTTGATGTATTTTGTAAATTTTAATTATGTTTTAAGATTTTTGTTTCACTATAATGTACAATGTTCTACACATATATTTTGATATATGTATATATTTCTGATGACAAATAATCTCTAAAAATGTATATCTTTCTATACATAATATATATATATACATATTTCTGAAGAAAGACTTCTTTATAACTTTTATGCTACTATTTTTGATTTTATCTTTCCAAAGATATAGTCTACTTTTCCAAAATTTTCCTAGCAATAAATCACTAATATTTCAATAGAATGTAGTTTATTACTTTCAAGGAAATTTAAGATATACACATGATATTGTAGTAATATTTATATTATATTACATGAAATAATTCTGTTCAAACTTAAAAATTTGTGTGAAGTGGAGGGGAGAGAGGAAGTTATATCATACTGGTTAGGAATTTGCAATACTTCAAAAATCTATTCCATAATTTGTCTTATGCACATAGTCAAACTACTTCTTATGGTTTCGTTTTTTGTTTCTTTATTTGCTCAAAATTTTAATATGGATTCAACCACAGTGGTAACATTAAAATTATTAACCAAAAAACATAGAATCATAGATTCATAACCAAAAATCATAGATACATATCAGACTTTCAAAAGTTAGCACTTACGATGCTAATAATAATTTTGGTGAAGATGATGATGACCACAGTGTATCCTGATAATGACAATGTTGTGATTGAAAAGAAAAACACTTTACTGAGAAAATTTTGATAATTCATCTTATCTAATGGGCAGAGGCAGAGTGGTAAGAAGAAATCTAAAGTGCTTCCACAATATACATATATATATATATATATATATATATATATATCACTAATATAGCTGACAGCTATATTAGTGATATATTTAGCAATAAGGACCACAGGTGGAAATGATTGATTTAGGGGAAAAAACTCTCTGATATTTCTAAAATTTATATTAAACAGATACAAAATAGGTCTGTTTAGACATCATCAAAATGTGTACAGCCAGGAATATGAAAAACAATAATAAAATTGGGGGTATTATTGAAGGGAAGAGAAAAAGGAAATTCGGACACAAGTGTGAGCAATGTGAGCAACAGTGTGGACAAGATTGGAAGAAAGCAATAAATTAGGAAACAAAAAAGTAATAAAAGATTTTCAGAAGTAAAGGAAGGAAAGAATTTGCAGGAAGATATTCAAGGAAATATGCCACCTGGATTTGAAAAGTAAGAGGACATAGACAAGTTCAATAAGAACCGAGTTTTGGTGAAGTCATATTGATAAAATTTTTGAAATATGAATGTGAAGCCATAAAATTCTGGATCCATGAGTTCAACATATCCTGTTGATTTTAAATGTTGGGAACAAACACTTTCATCCTGACCTTAGAAGAATTATACAGGGGGCATGATAGGATGGGAAGTGGAAACAAAGGAGTAAGATACAATTCTTGATAAGAAATGTACTCATTATCTTGTCCGTGTAATTGTAAGCCCTCTGTACAGTATTTTCACAATAAAAAACAATGAAAAAGAAAAAAAAGAAGCATCCCTCATGTCAATTATGGTGCCTTTTTGGTAGCTTATAGAATTTGGAAGGCACTGTTAGGCCTGTTCTTTTCCAACGGATACACCCAACACTACCAAAAAAGAACAACAACAAAAAAGAATTATACAGATACAATTGTTCTGAACTTTACTTAGAGGTATTCTGTATAAATTTTTTAATTGTGAAAATGCTGTACAGAGGGGTTACAATTACATGGGAAAGATAAGGAGTACATGTCTTATCAAGCAATGTTGCCTCCTCCTTTGTTTCTCCTTGCCATCCCTTCTCATATCCCCCCCCTAAAGTTTGTAAAGTTCGTTTTTGAATATTTTTGGGGGGAGGTCTGGTCGTGGGGCCTGAACTCTGGGCCTGGGCGCTGTCCTTCACTTCTTCAGCTCAAGGCTAGTGCTCTACCACTTGGGCCATAACACCACTTCTGGCTTTTTTTCTTTTTGCATATGTGGTGCTGGGGAATTGAACCCAGGGCCTCATGCATGCAAGGTAAGGACTCTACCACTGAGCCACCTTCCCAGCCCCATTGTTTTTGGATATTTTTGAAGCCTTTGTTTAGCCAGGAGTTTATACATTGAACTATAACTCAGACAAACCTAACTTGTCCTACAGTTCCAATTCTTGGCCCATGTATCCACATCAGTTTGGGATATTATTGAAATATCTTTAGATATGTTTGGATATCTTATCAGCCTATTCATAATAAATGTCGGACAAGTAACACTAAGTATTAGGTTGAACATACAGCTTTACTGATGTGATTGAAGATTCTCCGAATTGATTCTTCTTTAGAATAGAAAATTCCTCAATAGCCATTGAAACATCATAACTGCCATATAGTCTATTTTAAACTCTAGTTCTTATTAGGGATATTTCTATGTTGAAATAGCCCTATCAATCAACCTACCACAAATTCAAGTGCTCTTATAAACTTCAAGCTTTTATTGAATGGAAGAGTTCAGATATTACCCTCACCACTAGGATTAAATGCCTAAAAAGATAAGACATTTTGCTTTAGTGCCTTTCTTTCATTTTCTCATACCCATTTTCAAGTAGGGAAGGATGATGATATAGCAATAATACAATGGTAACTTGTATTAACACAACATGTAGGATCTAGTGTAAATTCAGATGCTTACTAATTAGCTCCAGATTTTGTGGATATTTATATTTCTACAGGGAAAACTAATGAGCTCCAAGGAAATGTCCCTAAGGAGCCTTTCAATTCTAATATCACTGTTCATCTCAAAATGCTTTAAATTCTACATCCTCTACTGTGGGTGTAGGGTTATACTGTGCAACTTTTCTCCTCAGAGAGTGAGTACTGCCCTATTGCTTAACATGGACAAAGTACCTTCATACATAGACTGGGTGTGTGCAAACAAATAGTGGTAGTTAAACAATGTTCTTAGCAGTTTGTAAAGATGAAATGGAAATAGAGCAACTATGAACTCAAAAGGAATGTGCAAAAAAGACAAAAGCACAAAGTAGAATGTGCCAAGGAAATGCAGAAGTGTGATTTCAAATTATGTGCTCAGGTGTGAGGGTGTGTTCAAAGTATAGCTTCAGAAAATGTAGTTGGATAACTTTGGGGGAAACACTGCTTTAAACTATTCTGGGATAATTGTACAAGTAGAAGCCCCTAGCTCTGACTCTAATCAGCCACAACATCATCAACTTTGGGACTATTTTCCACGTGCAAAGTGAGAAAAACAGGGCTCATTACATTTAGTGTTCAGGTTGAAGTAGTGGAAATCACATAATTTTTCTTATAAGTCTTCATTTATTTTGGAGCATTACAGTAGGAAAAAGCCAAGTAAATATTTTGCATGTACCTAAATTAATTGGGATGTATTATATTGGTCTCTCTTTAACTGGGAAATTATAGATTATGTCTTTTTATACTCTAACTTGGGACAATGATCTGCTGTCAGTTATTTTCTTCTCTTCCCCATCTTTTGCCCTTCCACTTACATAATTTTTATTTAAAGAGACATACATGAGCTTGCATTATTAAAACCTTCAAAATTATCTGAACTACTTCATACTTCTGGCAGACTCCTATATTTTTCTCAAGGGAATATTTTGTCACTACCATTTTTATCCCATATGATATTGGACATCTTGCTGCCTAATTCAGTGCAAGATATACATTAGACTCATCCAGATATCTCAACACTTGTACGACCATGAAATCTTATCTTCCTTAGAAATCGTGATTTTAGAATGTCTGAGGAGGTGGCATCTGTCATTTTAGAATGACTCTAAATGATACTTACATGCAATCATGTTTTAAACCAATATGCTCCTCAGTAGATGAATGAATTGACAAAATGTGGTATATATAAACGCGGTAGAATTCTATGCTTACAATTCATAAGGAAGTGGAATGACTTGGAAAAATCCTACTAAGTAAAATAAACAAGACACAAAGAACGATTCCATGGTTTCCCTAATTTGTAATAAGTAGGGAATATCTAGGATAGTCCTAAAAGTTGAACAGAATGGCTCAAGGACTATTTATAAGATGATGCTGAGCAAAATGAAGTCCTGCATATGGAAACAGAGGTTTTTCTTTGTGGTTGTTGTTTTTAATGTACTATGTGGTTTCTTTTTTCTTTTGTGTTTTCCCCTATGTTTTGTCCCCTGCTATATTTGATTTCAGTATCATGTGTCATTGTATATAAATTTATCTTAATGTGGCAAGGGAAGAGGAATAATAAAATGGTGAGACAAAGGACAAATGGCAAACTAATGCAGTAGCAATGCACACAACACAACATGTTTGAAATATAAATTACAACTTGTGAGGGGTATTGAGGTCAAGGAAAACTGAGGAAAGTGATGGGGGGTAAAAAGTTTGACTTGTTATGTATTCACTACCTTACAATTACTGCAACCCCTTCTATATATCACCTTGACAATAAAATTAAATTGAAAAATAAGCTACAAAAATATAATTTCAATGTGTTGGTTGGTATGGTAAATATGATTCTATTACCCCTTTTTTTTATCAAAGGGTCATCAACTTGAAGGTTATCAAACTATACAATATTTTCACAATATACTTGCCATTATTTTGGAACAAAACATTATTTTAATATTATCTCATACTAACCCAAAAACGTTCAATTCTATGGAAACTCCTAACTTATAAAACTGAATAATTGTAAAGAGGACAGAATATATATGTTCTTCAAAATTCCTAGGACTGCTAAATACTCATTTTCAAATTCTGAACATGCTATACCAGAGACATTTAAAACAGTATCTGTTTGCACTTTATTTAATTCTGCCATAGATGCAGTTTCCAATGGGATGTTACACATTTAAAAGTCAACAGATAAAATAGCCATTTTCTGGTAGAAGATAAAACTATGACCTATCTATAACAATTAATTCCTGAAGAGTTAACATTTGTTCATCAGAGTAAGCTATTATTTCGATGACAAAGAATCCCAAGTTTTTATGCCCAACAGTTTACAACTTGTAAGGTGCACCTTAAAATTCCCTAAATTTATATCATGACTTGCTTATCACTACTGTGAAAATATACTGCACTTCTGCTGTGATACACTCCCAGTTGTGCAAAGAACACTACACAAAACTTTGCTGCATCATTTCCCTCCAGTGATATTCTTGAGATCAGAACACTTGCAAGTATTATTTATTTTTATGTTATTATATATTATTGTTTTATGTATCATAGATATTCAGGAGATCTGAATATCTGAATATTAAGATCTGAAGATTATGGTTCAAAGCCCACTCAGGCAGAAAGTTTTCTTAGATTCTTATCTCCAATAAACTGCTAAGGAAAAGCCAGACAAAAGTGGCACTGAGGTTCAAGTGGTAGAGCAGTAGCCTTGAGCAAAAACAGTCTCAGGGACAGTGCCCAGGCCCAGAGCTGAAGCCCTAGTACAAACCAAACAACAAAAACGAAATAAAAACACACCTCAAACCTAGCTTTTTACTCATTGTATACAGATGTATGTAATTAAGGAAATTTCTTCCTGTGTTATGTATAGGTAGAAGAAAAAGGATGACACAATTATTCTCTTCATACCATGTCACACCAGTCTCAAAAATTGCTCTTTTTCTAAATTTATAAATTAATAGCATCCATTTGTTAGCACCTCTTTCTAGATTTTTCACATTATCATGCTATACATGAATTATTGGAATTATATATTAACTAAGTTCTAATTATACCTCACTTGAAAGAATATTCTAGGCAAATAAAATGCCAGAATCATTTGTGAATTTCTAAATTAAATCTTCTACTTGAAAACAATTTTGCAGTATCCTATAGAATATGAAATTACAAGCAAAAACTACTTATTTTAAATCTAAATTCTAATTTAGCCAGGTCTACAAAGTCCTACATGAGATGAACTTTGCTATTTCTCTTAAGCTATTTGCTTAAGCTTTTGTATTCCTTCATAATTTCTTTGTAATCCAACAGAATGATGCTTACTTTTTCAAATATTTGGTTGGGAATCATGAGCTATTTTCTATCTAGGAATGTTCTGTAATGAAGACAGCATTTAAAACACAAGTGAGGATTATGTATGAGTTGTATATAGGAAACTTGAATTCTCAAAACATAATGACATAATTAACCCAAACTTCCAACTTTGTATTCCTTTCTTGTTTTTTGGATTGTTTTATTGAGGCAAAATTATACTACCTGTTTGAGGGAAGGTATCGTTATGTAATTCCACTCTCTAATCTCCTGTCTTAATTTGAGTGCTAGAATCCCAGGCTTGTATCACATTGCTCTGCCATATTTTGTTGGTTTATTTAATCTAGAAACAGGCTAGCAATTCTGAATTTCTCCAATGATCTTATCCACTAGACTGACTGCTCAGACTGTTTATGTACAATTTTCAAAGACGTTCTAATATTTGACACAGGATATGAACATTTTCAGATGCACCTGCAGGGGTCTCTGTTTCATTCCTCCATGGATCTGATTCCTTTAATAATGATTACTTGATTTTCTTACTATCTCTGTTCCCTAACTTTGTAATATTCTCAAGCTTTTCTGGGGAAAGTT
>NW_027204518.1:0-26158 GCF_024711535.1 Dipodomys merriami
CCCTTACTATCCCCCTAACCCTAATCGTCACCCCCACCCTCACCCTCAGCCTAACCCTCACCCTAAGCCTAACCATCACCCTAACCCTCACACTCACCCTCACATGATACCTAATCCTAAACCTAACCATATCCCTAAAACTCAACCTAACCCTCATCCTCACCCAAACCCTAAACCTAAACCTGACTCTTACCCTCCCCCTAACCCTAACTCTACCCCTAAACCTCACCCTCACGCTAACTCTAACCATAACCCTAACCCTAAACCTCACCGTACACCTCACCCTAAACCTAACCCTCACCCTCACCCTCACCCTAACCTTAACTCTAACCCTAACCCTAACAATAACTTTAACCCTAACCCCCACCCTAACCCTAACCCTAATCCTAACCCTAACCCTCATCCTAACCCTTACCCTAAAACTAACCCTAACCCTTACCCTCACCCTCACCCTCACCCTAAACCAAACCCTAACCCAAAACCTCAACCTAACACTAACCCTCACCCTCACTGTAACCCTTACCCAATACTCATTCTAAACCTAAACATAACCGGAACCCTATCTCTCACCCTAAGCCTAAGCCTAACCCTCACCCTAACAATAACCCTCACCCTCACCATCACCCTAAGCCTAACCCTACCCCTAACCCTAAAAGTCACACTTACCCTAACCCTAAACCTAATCCTAATCCTAACCTTAACCCTAAACCTCACCTCACCCTAACCCTCACCTTAAGCCTAACTCTAACATTAATCCAAACCCTAACCCTAACCCTAAACTGCACCCTAACACTAACCGTAACCCTCATCCTCACCTTAGGCCTTACCCTAACCCTAACCCTCATCCTCACCCTAAACCTCACACGAACCCTAACACTAATCCTCAATCTAACCCTCACCCTCACACTCAGCCTAATCCTATCCCTCCCCGTAACACTAACGCTAACCCATTCAATAACCCTCACACTCAGCCTAACCCTCACCTTTACCTTACCATCACTCCCACCTTAACTGTCACCCTAAGCCTAACACTCACCCTAACCCTAACTCTACCCCTGAACCTCACCCTCACCCGAATCCTAACTCTAACCGTAACCCTAACACTAAATCTCACCTTAACCCTAACCCTCACCCTCAACCTCATTCTCAGCCTAAGCCTAAGCCTAACACTTACCCTAACCCTCACCCTCACCCAAGCCCTCACCTTAATCCTAATCCTAACCCTAACTCTCATCCTAACCCTCACCCTAAGCCTAAACCTAACAATCACCCTAACCCTAATCCACACCCCCACACTCACTCTCAGCCTTACCCTAAGCCTAAGCCTAATCCTAAGCCTAACCCTCACACTAACCCTCACCCTAACCCTAATCCTAACACTAACCCTAACCCTAACCCTTAACCTCAACCTAACCCTCACCCTAACCTTAACCCTAACACTTACCATAACCCTCAACGACACCCTAGCCTTCACCCTAACCCTCACCCTAACGGTAATCCTAACCCAAACCCTAAATCTAACCCTAAACCTCACACTCACCCTAACCCGTACCCTAACCCTAACCCTAAACCTCACTCTAAACCTAACACTAAACATAACTCCCACCCTCAGCCTCGCCCTCACCACAAACTTAACCCTAACCATAACACTAACAATAACCCTAACCCAAACCCTAACCCTCACCCTAACCATAACACTAACTCTAACCCAAAAACTCTGCCTAACCCTGCCCCTTAACCTAACTCTAACCCAAAACCTCACCCTCACCCTAACACTAACCCTAACCGTAATCCAAAACCTCACCCTAAACCTCAGCCTAACCCTAAACCTAACCCTCACCCTAATCCTAAGCCTAACCCTAACCCTCAAACTAAGCCTAACCTTCAAACTCAACGTAATCCTAACCCTAAATCACACCCTAACCCTAAACTCGAACCCTAACTCTCACTCTAACCCTACCCCTAACCCTTACCCTAACCCTAATCCTCACTCTCACCCTCACCCTAATCGTAAGCCTAACCCTAACCCTCAACCTAACCCTAACACTCACGCTCACCGTGACACTAACCCTTACACTCACCCTAACCCTTACCCTAATCCTATTCCTAACACCAAGGCTAACACTCACCAAAACCCTAAATCTAACACTAACACTAACCCTAACCTTCACCCTCAGCCTCACCCTAACCCTATCTCTAACATTAAACCTTACCCTCACCCTTACCCTAACCCTAAACCTAAACCTAAACGTCACCCTAACGCTAACCCTAAAACTCACCCTCACCCTAGCCCTCAATCTAAGACTAATCCTAACCCTAACCCTCATCCTACAACTCACACTAACATGAACCCTAACCCACACTGTAACCCTTACCCTAAACCTCTAACCCTAAACTTAACCCGAACCCTAACTCTCACCCTAACCCTAACCCTAACCCTCACCCTAACAATAACCCTCACCCTCACCATCACCCTCAGACTAAACCTAAGCCTAACCCTAACCCTAACCCTAAACCTCACACTCACCCTAACCGTAATCCAAATCCTAATCCTAACAAAAATCCTAACACTCACCCTCACCCTAACCCTAATCCTAAACCTAACCATCAACCTACCCCTAACCCTCACCCTCACCGTAACGCTATCCCTCATCCTAACCCTCACCCAAACCCTAACCCTATCCGTAAACCTTACCCTAAAACTAACCCTCACCCTCACCATCACCCTAGCCCCAAACCTAAACCTAATCCTAACCCTAATCCTCACCCTAACCCTAAACTTATCAGAACCCTAACTCTCACCCTATCCCTAACCCTAACCCTCACCCTAACCCTAACCCTATCCCTCACACTCACCCAAACCCTAACACTAATCCTAACCCTAACCCTAAACCTCACCCTCCCCCTAACCTCACCCTAACCCTAACCTAACCCTAACACTAATCCGAACCCTAACCCTCACCCTCAGCCTCACCCTAACCCTAAATCTAACCCTAAACCTCACATCACCCTAACCCTAAATCTAACCCTACCCCTAAATCTCACTACAAACCTAACCCTAAACGTCTCCCTAGCCCTTAGCCTAATCCTAACCCTAAAACTAACCCTAACCCTCACACTCAACCGCACCCTCACCCTCACAGTAACTCTAACCCTAACTCACACCCTAACCCTAAATCCCACACTAGCCCTAAACCTAACTCTCACCAGCACCCTCACCCTCATCATAACTCTAACCCTTACCCTAACAATAACACTAACCCTAACCCTAACCATCTCCCTAACCCTAATCCTCACCACCACCCTGACCCTTACCCTAAACCTAAGCCTAAGTCTAACCCTCAACCTAACCCACACACTCACGCTCACCCTAAACCTAAACCTAAACGTAACCCTATCCCAAAACCTCAAACTAACCCTCACACTCACCCTAACCCTAACACTAACCCTAACCCTAAACCTCACCCTATCCCACCCCCAAACCCTAACTCTAACCCTAAACCTCACCTTCACCCTAACCCTAACCCTAATCCTAAACCTCATTCTAACCCTAACCCTCACCCTCACCCTCAACTTCACTGTAATTCTAACCCTAAACCGAAAAATAAGAGTAACCCTAACACTCACCCTAACCCTAATCATAACCCTCAACCTCAGCCTCAACCTCACTGCAAATTTAACCCTAACCATAACACTAACAATAACCCTAACCCTAACACTAACACTAACCCTAAATCTAACCCTCAACCTAACCCTCCCCCTAAACCTAACTCTAACCCTAAACCTCACACTCACCCTAACCCTAATCCAAACACTAACCCTCAACCTAACCCTAACCCTAACCCTAACCCTCACCCTAACACTAACCCTAACTCTCACCCTCACCCTACCCCTCAACCTAACCCTAATACTAATTCTAAACCTCATCCTAACCCTCAACCTAACAATAACCCTAACCCTCACCATAACAATAATCCGCACCCTCACCATCACCCTCAGCCTAAAACTTAGCCTAACCCTAACCCTAAACTTAAAACTCACACTCACCCTAACCCTAACACTAATCCTATTACTAACCCTCACCCTCACCCTCACCATAACTCTAACCCTAACTCTAACAATAACACTAATCCCAACCCTAAAACAAACCCTAACACTAATCCTAAACCTAATCCTAACACTCACCCTCAACCTAACCCTAATCCTAACACTAACCCTCACCCGAACCATAACCCTAACCATAAACCTTACCCTAAAACTAACCCTAACCCTCACCCTCAAGCTAGCACTCACCCTAACGCTAATCCTAACCCTAATCCTCACCCTAAACCTAAACTAAACCTAAAGATAACTCTCACACTAAACCTAAACCTAACCCTCAACCTAACCCTAACCCTCACCCTCACCCTCACCCTCACCCTAAGCCTAATGCTAACCCTAACCCTAACCCTCACACTCACCCTAACCCTAACCCTAATCCTAATCCTAACCCTAACCCTAAACCTCACCCTCACCCTAACCCTCAACCTAACCCTAACACGAACCGTAACCCTAACCCTCACCCTCAGCCTTATCCTAACCCTAACTCTAACACTAATCCTCACACTAAACCTAACCCTAACAAAAACCCTAAACCCTAAACCTCACCCTCACCCTAGCCCTTACACTAACACTAAACCTAACCCTGACCCTCATCCTCACACTCCCCCTAAACCTAACACTAACCCTCAACCTAACCCTAACCCTCACTCTCAAACTCACCCTCAGCTTAACCCTAAACCTAACCCTAACAAAAAAACTGACACTCACCCTAACCCTAATCCTATCCCTAATCCTAACCCTAACTCTGACCCCAAACCTAACCCTCACCCTCACCCTGACCATAATCCTAACCCTAACCCTCACCCTAACCCTAACCTAACACTAACCCTAACCCTAAACCTCAACCTAACCCTCCCCCTAACCCTAATTCTAACCCTAAACATCACACTCACCCTAACCCTAATCCAAACTCTAACCCTCAACCTAACCCTAACCTAACCCTAAACCTAAACCTCACCCTAACACTAACCCTAACTCTCACCCTCACCCTAGCCCTCAACCTAACCCTAATCCTAACTCTAAACCTCATCCCAACCCTCACCGTAACCCTAACTCTGAAACTCACCCTAACCCTAAACCTAACCCTAACCCTCAACTTAACCCTGACCCTCATGCTCAACTTAAGCCTACACTAACACTCAACCTAACCCTAAACTTAACCTGAACCCTAACTCTCACCCTAACATTAACCCTAAACCTCACCCTCACACTCACACTCAACCGCACCCTCACTCTCACAGTAACTCTAACCCTATCCCAAACCCTAACCCTAAACCTCACCCTAACCCTAACCCTAAAACTCACCCTCAACCTAGCCCTCACCCTAACCCTAATCCTAACCCTAACCCTCATCCTAACCCTCCCCATAACCCTAAAACTAACCCTCACCCTAACCCTAACCCTCATCCCCACCCTCACCCTCGGCCTAATCCTAAGCCTAACCCTAAGCCTAACCCTAAACCTAACCCTAACCCTCACACTCACCTGCACCCTCACCCTCACAGTAACTCTAAGCCTAACCCAAACCCTAACCCTAAACCTCACTCTAACCCTAACCCTAACCGTAATCAAAACCTCACCCTAAACCTCAACTTTACCCTAACCCTAAGGCTCACCCTAATCCTATGCCTAACCCTAACCCTCAACCTAACCCTAACCCTCATGCTCACCGTAATCCTAACACTAACAATCACCCTAACACTAAACTTAACTCGAACCCTAACTCTCAAACTAACCCTATCCCTAAGACATACCCTAAACCCTAACCTTCACCCTCACCCTCACCCTAATCATAAGCCTAACCCTAACCCTCAACCTAACCCTAACACTCACGGTCACCGTAACCCTAACCCTCACACTCACCCAATACCTTACCCTAATCCTAATCCTAACACTAAGCCTAACCCTCACCCTCTCCCTCAGCCTCATCATAACCCTAACGCTAACACTAACACTAACCCTAAACCTAAACTTCAGCCTCAACCTAACCCTAACTCTCAGCCTCACCCTAACCCTAACCCTAACCCTAACCCTAAACCTCACCCTAATCCTAAACCTAAACCTCATCCTCAACCTAGCCCTCACCCTAACCCTAATCCTAAACCAAACCCTCATCCTAACCCTCACCGTAACAAAAACCCTAACCCTCACCCTAACAATAATCCACACCCTCACCCTCACTCTCAGCCTAAAACTTAGCCTAACCCTAACTCTAACCCTAAACCTCACACTCACCCTAACCCTAACACTAATCCTATTACTAACCCTCACCCTCACCTTACCATAACTCTAAACCTAACTCTAACAATAACACTAATCCTAACCCTAAACCTGACCCTAACCCTAATCCTAAACTTAATATTAACACTCAACCTCATCCTAACCCTAATCCTAACCCTAACCCTCACCCAAACCCTAACCCTAACCATAAACCTTACCCTAACACTAACCCTAACCCTCACCTGAACCCTAGCACTCACCCTAACCCTAATCCTAACCCTAATCCTAACCATAAACCTAAACTTAACCAAATGCTAACTCTCACACTAAACCTAAACCTAACCCTCAACCTAACCCTAACCCTCACCCTCACCCTCACCCTCACCCGAAGCCTAACCCTAACCCTAACCCTAACCCTCACACTCACCCTTACCCCAACCCTAATAGTAATCCTAACCCTAACCCTAAACCTCACCCTCACCCTAACCCTCACCCTAACCCTAACAATAACCCTAACCCTAACCCTCACCCTCAGGCATACCCTAACCCTAACTCTAATCGTAAACCCCACACTAAACCTAACCCTAACACAAACCCTAAACCTAAACCTCACCCTAACCCCAACCCTAAACCTCACCCTCACCCTAGCCCTTACACTAACACTAAACCTAAACCTGACCGTCATCCTCACACTCCCCCTAAACCTAACCTTAACCCTCACCTTAATCCTAACCCTCACTCTCAAACTCACCCTCAGCCTAACCCTAAGCTTAAGCCTAAACCTAACCATAACACACACTGGCCCTCAACCTGACCCTAATCCTATCCCTAACCCTAACCCTAACTCTAAACCTATCCCTAACCCTCACCCTCACCCTGACCCTAATCCTAACCCTAACCCTCACCCTAACCCTAACCTAACACTAAACCTAACCCTAACCCTCAATCTAACCCTCCCCCTAACCCTAACTCTAACCCTAAAACTCAACATAACCCTAACCCTAACCCTAACCCTAAACCTCACCCTAAAACTAACTCTAACACTCACCCTCACCCTAGCCCTCAACCTAACCCTAATCGTAACCCTAAACCTCATCCGAGCCCTCACCCTAACCCTAACCCTAAACCTCACCATAACCCGAACCCTAACCCTCCACCTCATGCTCGGCCTAGGCCTAAGCCTAAGCCTAAGCCTAACCCTAACCCTCACCCTATTCCTAACCCTAACACTAACGCTAACTCTAATGCTAAACCTCACCCTCACCCTACCCCTATCTCTAACCATGACCCCAAAAATAAACCTCATCCTAAACCTAACCCTAACCCACACCCTCACCCTCAGAGTAACCGTATAAACCTAACCCTAACCCTAACAATAATCCTAACCCTAAACCTAACCCTAACCCTAATCCTAAACCTAATCCTAACACTCACCCTCACCCTAACCATAATCCTAACCCTAACCCTGACCCGAATCCTAACCCTAATCATAAACCTTACCCTTACACTAACCCTAACCCTCACCCTCACCCTAGCACTCACGCTAACCCTAATCCTCACCCTAACCCTAAACTTAACCGAATGCTAACTCTCACACTAAACCCAAAACTAACACTCAACCTAACCCTAACACTCACTCTCACCCTCACCCTCACCCTAAGCCTAACCCTAAACCTGAACCTAACCCTCACACTCACCCTCACCCTCACCCTAAGCCTAATCCTAATCCTAACCCTAAACCTCACCCTCACCCTAACCCTCAACCTAACCCTAACACTAACCCTAACACTAAACTGCACCCTCAGTCATACTCTAACCCTAAACCTCAAACTAAACCTAACCCTAACACAAACCCTAAACCTAAATCTCACCCTAACCCCAACCCTAAACCTCACCCTCACCCTAGCCCTTACCCTAACACTAAACCTAACCCTGACCCTCATCCTCATACTCCCCCTAAACCTAACCCTAACCCTCACCCTAACCCTAACCCTCACTCTCAAACTCACCCTCAGCCTAACCCTTAGCTTAAGCCTAAACCTAACCCTAACACGCACACTGACCCTCACCTTAACCCTAATCCTATCCCTAACCCTAACCCTAACTCTAACCCTAAACCTAACCCTCACACTCACCCTGACCCTAATCCTAACCCTAACCCTCACCCTAACCCTAACCTAACAATAACCCTAACCCTAACCCTCAACCTAAACCTCCCCCATCACTAACTCTAACTCTAAACCTCACACTCACCCTAACCCTAATCCAAACCCTAACCCTCAAACTAACCCTAATCCTAACTCTAAAGCTCATCCTAAC
The DNA here is from genome assembly GCF_024711535.1 of Dipodomys merriami. Taxonomy (NCBI): domain Eukaryota; kingdom Metazoa; phylum Chordata; class Mammalia; order Rodentia; family Heteromyidae; genus Dipodomys; species Dipodomys merriami. The sequence continues at coordinate 8,641 of NW_027204518.1, forward strand.
CCTCACCCTAACCCTAACTCTGAAACTCACCCTAACCCTAAACCTAACCCTAACCCTCAACCTAACCCTAACCCTCACGCTCAACTTAAGCCTAACCCTAACCCTCAACCTAACTCTAAACTTAGCCTGAACCCTAACTCTCACCCTAACACTAACCGTAAACCTACCCTCACCCTCACACTCACCCGCACCCTCACCCTCACAGTACCTCTAACCCTATCCCAAAACCTAACCCTAAACCTCACCCTAACCCTAACCCTAAAACTCACCCTCAACCTAGCCCTCACCCTAACCCTAATCCTAACCCTAACCCTCATCCTAACCCTCCCCATAACCCTAAAACTAACCCTCACCCTAACCCTAACCCTCATCCGCACCCTCACCCTAAGCCTAATCCTAAGCCTAACCCTAAGCCTAACCCTAAACCTAACCCTAACCCTCACACTCACCTGGACTGTCACCGTCACAGTAACTCTAAGCCTAACCCAAACCCTAACCCTAAACCTCAATCTAACACTAACCCTAACCCTAATCGAAAACCTCACCCTAAAACTCACCTTTACCCTAACCTTAACACTCACCCTAATCCTCATCTTAACCCTAACCCTAACCCTAAACCTAGCCCTAACTCTAACACTAACCCTCAACCTAACCCTCAACCTAACGCTCACCCTAACCTTAACCCTAAAACTAACCCTAAATCTAACCCTCGACCTAACCCTCCAACTAACCCTAAACCTAACCCTAAACCTTACAATCACACTAACCCTAATCCTACACCTAAACCTAAACCTCACCCTAACCCTAAACCTAACCCTCACCCTCACCCTCAAACTCACCATAACTCTAACCCTAACCCTAACAATAATACTAATCCTAACCCTAAACCTAATCCTAACCCTAACCCTAATGCTAACACTCACCCTCACCCTAACCTTAACACTTACCCTCACCGTAACCCTAACCGTCAACCTAACCCTCACCCTAAACCTAACCCTAACCTTAAACCTTACCCTAACGCTAACCCTAATCCTCACCCTCACCCTATCCCTCAACCTAACCCTAATCGTAACCCTAATCCTCATCCTAACCCTCACCCTCACCCTAAATCTAACCCTCACCCTAAACCTAGCCCTAACCCTCACCCTAACCCGAAACTTAACCTGAATCCTAACTCTCAAGCTAACCCTAAACCTAACCCTCAACCTAAAGCTAATCCTCACCCTGACCCTCTCCCTCAACCGAACCCTAAGCCTAAGCCTGACCCTAACCCTCATCCTAACCCTCCCCCTAACCCTTACCCAAACAATCACCTTAACCCTAACCCTCACCCTCAACCTCACCCTCACCCTAACCCTAAGCCTAACCCTACCACACACTCACCCTCACCCTAACCCTAATCCTAACCCTTACCCTCACCCTCAACCTCACCCTCAGTGTAACCCTAAGCCTTATCCCCTCACACTCATCCTAACGCTTACCCTAATCCTAATCCTAACCCCAACCCTCACCATCACCCTCAGCCTCACCTTAAGCCTAACTCTAACCCTAAACCTCACATTCACCCTAATCCTAACCCTAACCCTAACCCTAAAACTCACCCTCACCCTAGCCCTCACCCAAACCCTAATCCTAACCCTAACATTCATCCTAACACTCCCCATAACGCTAACCCTAACCTCACCCTAACCCTAATCCTAAACCTAACATTCATCCTAACACTCCCCATAACCCTAACCCTAACCATCATCCTAACCCTAACCCTCACACTCACACTCACAATCAGCCTAACCCTAAGCCTAACCTTAAACCTAACTCTAACCCTAACCCTCACCCTAACCCTAAACCTAAACCTAACACTAACCCTAACCCTAAGGCTTACACTTTAGCCTCACCCTAACCCTAACTCTAACACTAAACCTCACCCTCACATAACACCATCCCTAACCCTAACCTGCAACCTCACCCTAACCCTAACACTAACCCTAACTCTAACCCTAAACCTCACCCGCACCCTGACCCTAACCCTGACCCTAAAATTCAACCTAACCCTAACCTTCATCCTCACCCTCAACCTCACCGTAATTCTAGCCCTAACCCTAACAATAACACTAACTCTAACCCTAACCCTAACCCTCAACCTCAGCCTCACCCTCACTGCAAACTTAACCCTACCCATAACACTAAACATAACGCTAAAACTAAGCCTAACCCTAACCCAAACTCTAATCCTCACCCCCACAGTCACCCTCAGCCTAACACTAAACCTAAACCTAACCCTCACCAAAACCCTAACACTAAAAATAACCCTAAACCTAAACCTACCCCTAAATCTAACCCTAAACCTAACCCAAATCCTCAGCCTCACCTGCACCCAAACTCAAACCTGAAACCTAACCCTCACCCTAACTCTAAGCCTAACCCTAATCCTAACCCTAAGCCTCACACTCACCCTCACCCTAACCCTAATCCTAAACCTACCCCTATCCCTAACCCTAACCCTCACCCTAACCCTCACGCTAGCCCTCACCATAACCTTAACCCTAACCCTAAACCTCATCCTAAACCTGACACTAAACATAACCCTAACGCTCACCCTAACGTGAATCCTAACCCTCACCCTCAAGCTCGGCCTAAGCCTAAGCCTAAGCCTAAGCCTAAGCCAAACCCGCACCCTAACCCTAAACCAAACACTAACCCTAATTCTAACACTAAATCTCACCCTCACCCTTACACTAACTCTAAACCTAACACTAACCCTAACAATAACCCTAACCCTCACCCTAAACATAATCCTCACCCTAACCCTAAACCTCACCCTAACACTTATCCTCACCCTACCACTAACCCTAACAGTAACACTAACCCTCACACTAACCCTAACCCTAATCCTAAACCTAACCCTCAACCTAAACCTAACACTCACGCTCAAGGTAACTCTAAACCTAACCCTCACCCTCACCGTAACCATAACCCTCACCCTCACCCTAACTCTCACACTAACACTTACCCGCACCCTAGCCCTAACCCTAATCCTAATCCTAACCCTAAACCTAACCCTCACCCTCACCGTAACCCTAACCCTAACCCTAAAAAACACCCTAACCCTAACCCTCACCCTAAACATTACCCTCACCCTAAACCTAACCCTCACCCTAACACTTACCCTCAACTTAACACTAACCGTAACCCGAACACTAATACTCACACTAACCATAACCATCACCCTAAACCTAAACCTCACCCTAACACTAACCCTAAACCTCAACCTAACCCTAGCCCTAACCCTAATCCTAACACTAATCCTCAATCTAACCCTCACCCTCACCCTAACACTAACCCTAACACTCACCCTAACCCTAACCCTCACCCTTACCGTAACCCTCACCCTCAGCCTAACCCTCACCTTTCCCTTACTGTCACCCCCACACTAACCCTCACCCTAAGCCTAACCCTGACCCTAACACTAACTTTACCCCTAAACCTCACCCTCAAACTAATCCTAACTCTAACCCTAACCCTAACACTAAACCTCACACTAACCCTAACCCTAACCCTCACCCTCACCCTAGCCTTCACCCTAACACAAATCGTAACCCTAAACCTCAACCTAACCCTAACCCTCACCCTCACCGTAACCCTTACCCTAACCCTAACCGTCACCCTCACCCTAACCCTACTTTTAACCCTAAACCTCAACCTAACCCTAACCCTCAACCTTACCGGAACTCTGACCCTAAGCCTCACCCTAACTCTAAACTTAACCCGAATCCTACTCTCACCCTAACCCTAACACTAACTCTCACCCTAACACTAACCCTAAACCTCAACCTCACCCTAACCCTAATCCTAACCCTAACCCTCATCCTAACCCTTCCCGTAACCCTAAATCTAACCATCACCCTAACCCTAATCCTGACCCCCCTCACCCTCAAACTAACCCTAAGCATAAGCCTATCCCTAACCCTCACACTCACCCTAACCCTAGACCTCACCATAACCAGAATCCTAACCCTAACCTTCATCCTAACCCTCCCCATAACCCTAACCCTAATGCTCACCCTAACCCTAACCCTCACCCTTACTCTAACCCTCAGCCTAACCCTAAGCCTAACCCTAACCCTAGCCCTAACCCCAAAACTCACACTCACTCTAACACTAATGCTAATCCTAATCCTAACCCTAACCCTCATCCTCAAACTCAGACTAACCCTCACCCTAACCCTAACCCTACACCTAACACTAACCCTAACCCTGACCCTCAACCTCAGCCTCACCCTATCCCTAACTATAAACCTAAACCTCACCCTCACCCTAACCCTAACCCTAAACTTCACCCTAAAAATAAACCTAAACCTCACCCTCACCCTAGCCCTTACCCTAACCCTCATCCTAACCCTACACCTCATCTTAACCCTTCTCCTAACCCTAAACCCCACGCTCAACCTCACCCTCAGCCTAACCCTAAGCCTAACCCTAAACCTAACCCTAACACACACACTCCCCCTCACTCTAACCCTAATCCTATACTTAACCCTAACCCTAACACACCACCTAACTCTCACCCTAACCCTAACCCTAACCCTAACCTTAAAACTAACCTTGTCCGTAACCCTAACTCTAGCCCTAAACCTCACCCTTAGCCTAATCCTAAGCCTAACGCTAATCCTAACCCTAACCCTAACCCTAATCCTAATCCTAAACTTCACCCTAACCCTCACCCTCATCCTAAGCCTCACCCTAATCCTAACCGTAAACCTAACACTAATCCTAACCCTAACCCTCACCCTCAGCCTCACCCTAACCCTAACTCTAACTCTAAACCTCACCCTCACCATAACTCCAAACCTAACCCTGACCCGAAACCTCACCCTAACCCTAACACTAACCCTAACTCTAACCATAACCTCACCCTCACCCTAACCCTAAGCCTAACCCTAAAACTCATCCTAACCCTTACTTTCACCCTCACTCTCAACCTCACCTTAATTTTAGCCCTAACCCTAAAAATAACACTAACCCTAACACTAACCCTAACCCTAATCCGCAGCCTCACCCTCACCGCAAAGTTAACCCTAACCATAACACTAACAATAACCCTAACCCTAAGCCTAACCCTAACTCTAATCCTCACCCCCACAGTCACCCTCAGCCTATCTCTAAGCCTAACCCTAACCCTCACCCTCACCATAACCCTAAACCTAACCCTAACCATAACACTAACCCTAACCCTAAACCTAACCCTAAATCTAACTCTAAACCTACCCTAATCCTCAGCCTCACCTGCACCCTAAACTAAACCCTAACCCTAACCTTCACCCTAACTCTAAGCCTAACCTTAACCCTAAACCTAAGCCCCACCCTCACCCTCACCCTAAACCTAATCCTAAACCTAACCCTACCCCTCACCCTAACTCTAACCCTAACCCTAAACCTCATCTTAACCGTAACACTAACCCTAACTCTAACCCTAAATCTCACCCTCACCCTAACCCTAACTTTAACCCTAACCCTAATAATAACCCTAACCCTCACCCTAACCATAGTACTCACCCTAACCATAAACCTCACCCTCACACTTACCCTCATCCTAGCCCTAACCCTAACCCTAACCCTAACCCTCACACTAACCCTAACCCTAACCTACCCTTAACCCTAACCCTACACCTAACACTAACCCTAACCCTGACCCTCACACTTAGCCTAACCCTAAGCCAAAATCTAAACCTAACCCTAACCCACACACTCACATTCACCCTAACCCTAATCCTAACCCTAAACCTAACCCTCAACCTAACGCTGATCCTAACCCTGACTCTAACCCTAAACCTCACCCTCACCCTCACCCTAACTCTAACCCTAACCCAAACCCTAAACCTCACCCTAAAACTAACTCTAACCCTCAACCTAACCATAACCATAAACATAAACCTTACCATAATAATAGCCCTAACACTAATCCTAAACCTCACCCAAACCCTAACACTAACCCTAACTGTAAACCTCACCCTAACTCTCCCCCTAATCCCAACTCTAATCCTAAACCTCACCCGCACCCTCACCCACACAGTAACTCTAAACCTAACCCAAACAATAACACTAACCCTAAACCTAACTATCACCTTAATCCTAATTCTCAACCCCACACTTACCCTCAGACTTACCCTAAGCCTAAGCCTAACCCTAGACCTAACCCTCACTCTCAGCCTCACCCTAACCCTAATCCTAACCCTAAACCTATCCCTAAACTTCAACCTAAACCTCACCCTAACCCTAACAATAAACCTAAGCCTAACCCTCCCCCTAACCCTCCCCCTAACCCTAACTTTAAAACGAAACCTCACCCTAGCCCGCACCCTAACCCTAATCCTAACCGTAAACCTCATCCTAAAACTCACCCTAATCCTAACCCTAACCCTCACCCTAACCCTAACCCTAACCCTAAACCTCACCCTAACCCTAAACCTAATCATCACCCTCACCCTAACACTGAACTTAACTCTAACCCTAACACTAACAATAACCCAAACCCTAAACCTCACCCTAACGCTAACCATAAGCCTCACCTCTCTCTAGCCCTCAGCCTAACCCTCATCCTAACCCTAAACCTCATCATAACCCTCACCCTAACCCTAGAACCCTAACCCTGACACTAGCCCTAACCCTCACACTCAACCTCACGCTTGGCCTTAAGCCTAAGCTTAAGCCTAAGACTCACCATAACCCTCACACACACCGTCACCCTAAACCTAACAAGAACCCTAACCCTAACCCTCAAACTAGCTCTCAATCTAATGCTAAATCTAACCCTAAACCTCACCCTCACCTAACCCTATACCTCACCTTCACCCTCACCCTCCACCTAACACTAAGCCTAAGCCTAACCCCAACTCTAACACTAACACTAACCCTAATCCTAACCCTCAGCCTAACCCTCACCCTAACCCTCAACCTCACCCTAACCAACACCCTAAACCTAAGCCTAAGCCTAACCCTCACCCTAACCGTTACTCTAACCCTAACTCCAACCCTCACCCTAACCCTAACCCTCATCCTCACCCTCACCCTAACGCTAATGCTAACCCAAACGCTAACCCTAACCCTCACACTCACCCTCACCTTAACCCTAGTCCTAATCCTAACCTTAACCCTAACCCTCAACCTCACCGTAAATCACAACCTAACCATAAACCTAACACTAACCCTAACCCTAACCCTAACTCTAACCCTAACCCTAAACCTAAACCTCAACCTAACCTTCACCCTCACCCTCACCGTAACCATAACCCTAATCCTAACCCTAACAATAACCCTAACCCTAACCCTCATCCTAACCATATCCTTCACACTAAATCTAACCCTCACCCTAATACATACTGTCACCCTAACCCTAACCCTAAACCTCACACTCACCCTAACCCTTACCCTAATCTTAATCCTAACCCTAAGCCTAACCCTCACCCTCACCCTAACTCTCACCCTAACCCAAACCCTCACCCTCACCCTCAGCTTAATGCTAAGCCTAATCCTAAACCTAAGCCTAACCCAAGCACTCACCCTAACACTACCCCTAATCGTAATGCTAACCCTAACCGTAACCCTCACCATCATCCTAACCCTCACCCTAACCCTACCCCTAACACTAACCCTAACCCTAAACCTCACCCTAACCCTAACCCTAACCCGCACACTCACCCTAACCCTAACCCTAACACTAACCCTCACACTTACCCTCAACTTAATCCTAATCCTAATCCTAACCCTAATGCTCACCTTCACCCTAACCCTACCCCTAACACTAACACTAACTCTCACCCTAACCCTAAGTGTAACCCTACCCCTAAACATAACCCTCACACTCAACTTCAATCTAAACCTGAACCTAACCCTAACCCTCACCTTTACCCTTACTGTCACCCTCACCCTAACCCTACCCCTAACACTATCACTAACCCTAACCCTAACCCTAACCCAAGCACTCACCCTAACACTACCCCTAATCGTAATGCTAACCCTAACCCTAACCCTCACCCTCATCCTAACCCTCACCCTAACCCTAACCCTAACCCTCACCGTAACCCTAAACCTAACCCTCACCCTAACCCTAACGCTAACCCTCACACTCACGCTTGGTCTAAGCCTAAGCCTAACCCTAAGCTTAAGCCTAACCCTAACCCTCACACTGACCCTCACCGTAACACTAACCCTATCACTAACGCTAAATCTAACCCTAAACTTCACCCTCACCCTAACCCTAACTCTAACCCTAACCCTAAACATAAACCACACCCTAACCTTAACCCTCACCCTCACCATGATTGTAACCCTAACCCTACCCTAACACTAACCCTAACCCTAACACTAACATTCACACTAACCCTAACCATCACCCTAACATTAAACCTCACCCTAAGCCTAACCCTAACCCTCACCCTGATCCTAGCCCTCACCCTAACCCTAACCCTCATCCTCACTCTAAACCTCACACTAACCCTAAACCTAAGCATCAATCTTAACCTCACCCTCACCCAAACCCTAACCCTAACCCTAACCCTACACCTTACATTAATCCTCACTCTCAGCCTAACTCTCAGCTTTACCCTTACCATCACCCTGACACTAACCCTCACCCTAACCCTAACCCATATCCTAACCTTAACCCTGACCATAATCCTGAGCATCACCCTAACCCTAACCCTCACCCTCAATCTCACCATCAGCCTAACCCTAAAGCCTAAGCCAAACCCTCACACTAACCCTAACCCTTACCATAGCCCTCACCCTAACCCTAATCCTAACCCTAACCTTAATCATAACTCTAAACCTAACACTAACCCTAACCATCAGCCAAAATCTAATCCTTACCCCACTCTCACCCAGAGCCTAACCCTAAGCCTTAGCCTAAACCTATCCCTAACCCTCACACTCACCCTCACCATAACTCTAATCCTAAACCTAAACCTAAACCTAACCCTAAACCTCAAACTAACCCTAACACTAAACCTAAGATAACCCTCACCCTAACTGTCTCCCTAACACTAACTCTAACCCTAAATCTCACCATTACCCTAACCCTAAACCTCACCCTCACCCTCACCCTCACAATAACTCTAACACTAACCCTAACAATAACCCTAACCCTAACACTAAACCTAACCCTAACTCTCCCCCTAACCCTTTTTCTAACCCTAAACCTCACCCTCACCCTAACCCTAAACCTCACCCTCACCCTCACAATCACCATAACTCTAACCCTAATCCTAACAATAAGCCTATCCCTAACACTAACCCTAACCCTCACCCTCACCATAACCCTAAACTTAACCCAAGCCCTCACCCTAACCCTAACCCTAACCCTAACCCTCACCCTCAGCCTCGCCCTCACCGAAAACTTAACCATAACATTAACAATAACCCTAACCCTAACCCAAATCCTAACCCTCACCCTCACCCTCACCCTCACCCTAACCCTAACCTAATCCTCACCCTAACCCAAAACCTCAACCTCACCGTAACCCTAACCCTAACACTCACCCTAACACTAAACCTAACCCTAATCCTAAACCCCTCATCCTAACCCTAATCCTAACCCTAAACCTCATCCTATCCCTGACCCTAATCCTAACCCTAAACCTCACCCTAACCCTAATCCTCACCCTCACCCTCAGCCTAACCCTAAGCCTAAGCCTAACCCTAACCCTAACCTTCACACTCAACCTCACCCTAACCCTAACCCTAACACTAACACTAACCCTAACCCTAACCCTCACCCTAACCCTCCCCCAACCCTAACTCTAAACCTAAAACTCACTCTCACCCGAACCCTAACTCTAACCCTTAACCTCACCCTAAAACTAACCCTAATACTAACAGCAACCCTCACACTAACCCTAACCACCACCTTAACCCTAAACCTCAACCTAACCCTATCCCTAACCCTCACCCTCACCCTAGCACTCACCCTTACCCTAACCCTCGTTCTCATAATAAACCTCACTCTAACCCTAAAACTAATCCTCAATCTAACCCTCACACTCACCTGCAACCCCACCCTCACAGTAACTCTAACCCTCACTCAAACCCTAACCATAAACCTCACTTTAACCCTAACCCTAAGCCTAAACCTAACCCTCAACCTCACCCTTACCCTAACAATAACCCTAAACCTAACCCTCACCCTAACCCTCCCCCTAAACCTATATCTAACACTAAACCTCACCCTCACACTCACCCTAACCATAACCCTAAACCCCACCCTAACCCTAACCCTAACCCTCACCCACACCCTCACCTTCACCATAACTGTAACCCTAACCCTAACAATAACCCTAACCCTAACCCTAACCATCACCCTAACCCTAATACTCACCCCCACCCTCACCCTGAACCTAACCCTAAGCCTCAGCCTAACCCTCAACCTAACCCTCACACTCACCCTCACCCTAACCCTAGTTCTAAAGGTAACCCTATCCCTAAACCTCAACCTAACCCTCACCCTCACCCTAACCCTAACACTAACCCTAACCCTAAACCTCACCCTAACCCTCCCCCAAACACTAACTCTAACCCTAAACCTCACCCTCACCCTAACCTTAATCCTAATACTAACCTTAACCCTAACCCAAACCCTCACCCTCAACCTCATTGTAACTCTAACCCTAACCCTAACAATAACAGTAAACCTAACCCTAACCTTCACCCTAACCATAACCCTCACCCTCAGCCTCACCCTCACTGCAAACTTAATCCTAACCATATCACTAACAATAACCCTAACCCTAACCATAACCATAACCCTAATCCTCACCCCCACCCTCACCCTCAGCCTAACCGTAACTTAACCCTAACCCTAACCCTAACCCTAACACAAACCCTAACCCTAAACCAAAACCTAAACCTAAACCTAATCCTCACCTTCACCCTCACCCTAACCCAAAACATAACCCTAACCCTCACCCTAACAATAAGCCTAACCCAACCCTAACCCTCACACTCACCCTCACCCTAACCCAAATCCTATACCTAACCCTGTCCTAAACCTAACCCTCACCCTAATCCTCACCCTAGCCCTCACCCTAAACTTAAACCTAACCCTAAACCTCACCCTAACCCAAACCCTAACCCTCCCCCTCATGCTCGGCCTAAGACTAAGCCTAAGCCAAAGCCTAACCCTAATCCTCACCCTATCACTAACCCTAACACTAACCCTAACTCTAACCCTAAACCTCACCCTCACCCTAAGCCTAACTCTAACACGAACCCGAAACCTAAACCTCATCCTAACCATAAACCTAACTCACACCCTCACCCTCACCGTACCCGTATAAACCTAACCCTAACAATAACCCTAACCCTAACCCTAACCCTCAGCCTAACCCTAACCCTAAGCCTAATATTTACCATCACCCTAACACTAACCCTAACGCTAACACTACCGCTCACACTAACCTTAACTATCATCCTCACCCTAAACCTCACACTAACCCTAACACTAATCCTCATTCTAATCCTCATCCTCACCCTAACACTAAACCTAACGCTTACCCTCATCTTTATCGTAATGCTCACCCTCATCCTAACCCTCATCTTTACTCTTACTGTCACCCCCACCCTAACCCTCACCCTAACCCTAATTCTACCCCTAAACCTTACCCTCACCCTAACCCTAACTCTAACTCTAACCCTAACACTAAACCTCACCCTAACCCTAAACCTAACCCTCACCCTCAACCTCACCCTAACCCTAAACCTAACCCTAAACCTAACAATAACCATAAATCTAACTCTAACCCTCAGCCTAACCATAACCCTTACCCTAACCCTAACCCTCACCCTAACACTTACCCTCCCCCAAACACTAACGCTAACCCTAAGACTAACCCTCACACTAACCCTAACCCTCACCCTAATCCTAAACCTAACCCTAACACTAACTCTAACTCTAACCCTAAACCTCACACTAGCCCTCACCCTAAACCTAAGTCCTACCCTCAACCTCACCCTAACCCTAACCCTCATCCTCACCATAAACCTCACACTAACCCTATCCCTAACCCTAATCCTCAATCTAGCCCTCACTCTAACCCTAACCCTAACCCTAAACCTAATGCTGACCCTGACCCTTACCCTAACCCTCACCAGAGACCTCACCCTTACCCTAATCCTAAACCTAACCCTCATCCTAACCCTCACCTTTATCTTAAACCTCACCATCAGCATAAATCTCAAATTTACCCTTACCATCATCCTCACCCTAACCCTAAACCTCATCCTAACCCTCACCCTAACCATAAACCTAACAATCACTCTAAACCTAACCCTCACCCTCAACCTCATGCTGAGCCTAACCCTTACCCTAACCCTCACCAGAGCCTTCTCCCTTACCCTAATCCTAAACCTAACCCTCATCCTAACCCACACACTATCCCTTACCCTAATCCTAACACTGTCCATTACCCTAACCCTAACCCTAAGCCTAATCCTAACCCTAACCCTAACCCTCACACTCAACCTAACCCTAACCATAACCCTAATCCTAACCCTAACTCTAACCCTAAACCTCAACCCCACCCTAGCCCTCACCCTAACCCTAATCCTAATCCTAACTCTCATCCTAATCCTCACCCTAACTCTAAACCTAAATCTCACCCTCACCATCACCCTAAACCTAATCCTAACCCTAACCCTCAACCTAAACCTGACCCTCACCCTCAACATAACCCTTACCCTAACCCTCAACCTAACACTAAACTTAACCCGAACCCTAACTCTCACCCTAACCCTAACCCTAACCCTCACCCTAAACCTAAAGCTAAAGCTCACCCTTAGCCTAGCCCTCACCCTAAATCTAATCCTAATACTAACACTCATCCTAATGCTCCCCCTAACCCTTACCCTAGCCCTCACCCTAACCCTAACCCTCACCTTCAACCTCACCCTCAGCCTAACTCTAAGCCTAACCCTAAACCTAACCCTAACACACACCCTCACCCTCACCCTAACCCTAATCCTAAACCTAACCCTAACCCTAACCCTAACCCTCATCCTAACCCTAACCATAACCCTAAAATTCACCCTAACCCTAACCTTCACCCTCACCCTCAACCTCACCGTAATTGTAGCTCTAAACCTAACAATAACCCTAACCCTAAACTTAACCCTAACCCTCACCCTCAGCCTCACCCTTACAGCAAACTTAACCGTAACCATAACACTAACAATAACCCTAACCCTAAGCCTAACCCTAAACCTAATTCTAATCCTCACCCACAGAGTCACCCTCAGCTTAACCCTAAACCTAAACCTAACCCTCACCATAACCCTAACCCTAACCCTAACCATAACACTAACCCTAACCCTAAACCTAACCCTAAATCTAACCCTAAACTTAACCCTAATCCTCAGCCTCACCTGCACCCTAACCAAACCCTAACGCTAAACCTTACCCTAACTCTAAGCCTAAACCTAAACCTAACCCTAAGCCTCACATTCACCTTCACCCTAACCCTAATCCTAAACCTAACCCTATCCCTAACGCTAACCCTAACCCTCACCCTAGCCCTCAACCTAACCATAACCCTAACCCTAAACCTCATCCTAAACCTGACACTAAACATAAACCTAAACCTCACCCTAACCGGAACCATAACCCTCACCCTCATGCTCGGCCTAAGCCTAAGCCTAAGCCTAAGCCTAAGCCTAAGCCTAACCCTCACCCTAACCCTAACCCTAACACTAAACCTAACTCTAACCCTAAATCTCACCCTTACCCTACCCCTAACTCTAACCCTACCCCTAACCCTAACAATAACCCTAACCCTCACCCTAACCATAATCCTCACCCTAACCCTAAACCTCACCCTAACACTTACCCTCACCCTACCACTAACCCTAACACTAACACTAATCCTCACACTAACCCTAAACCTAACCTCACCCTAAACCTAACCCTAACCCTCAACCTAACCCTAACCCTCACGGTCAACGTAACCCTAAGCCTAACCCTGACCCTCACCCTAACCATAACCTTCACCCTAACCCTCACCCTAACACTTACCCTCACCCTAACACTAACCCTAATCCAAACCCTGACTCTAACCCTAACCCTCACCCTCACCGTAATGGTAACCCTAACTCTAAACCTAACAAAAACCCTAACCCTAACCCTAACCCTCACCCTAACCATGAGCCTCACCCTAAACCTAACACTTACCCTCAACTTATCACTAACTGTAACCTGAACACTAAGCCTCACACTAACCCTAACCATCACCCTAAACCTAAACCAAACCTAACAGTAACCCTAAACCTCAACCTAAACCTAGACCTAACCCTAACCCTAACACTCATCCTGAGGGTAAACCTAGCACTAACCTTAACACTAATCCTCAATCTAACCCTCACCCTCACCCTACCCATAACCCTAACCCTCAACCTAACCCTAACCCTCACACTCAGCCTAACCCTCTCCTTAACCTTACTGTCACCCCCACCCTAACCCTCACCCTAATCCTAACCCTCACCCTAACACTAACTCTACACCTAAATCTCACCCTCACCCTAATCCGAACTCTAACCCTAACCCTAACACTAAAACTTACACTAACCCTAACCCTAACGCTCACCCTCAACCTCACCCTCAGCTTAACCCTAAGCCTAAGCCAAACCCTTACCCTAACCCTCACCCTAAACTTAGCCCGCAGCCTAACACAAATCCTAACCCTAACACTCACCCTAACCCTAACCCTCATCCTCACAGTAACCCTTACCCTAACCCTAACCCTCACCCTTACCCTAACCCTAATCTTAACCCTAAACCTCAACCTAACCCTAACCCTCATCCTATCCCTCCCTGTAACTCTTAACCTAACCCTCACACTAACCCTAACCCTCACCCTCAACCTCACCATCAGCCTAACTCTAAGTCTAACGCTAAACCTAACCCTAACACACACATTCACCCTCACCCTAACCCTAATGCTAACCCTAAACCTCACCCTCACCCTCACCGTCAATGTAACCCTAAGCCAAACCCGAACCCTAACCCTAACACTGACATTCACTCTAACCCTTATCCTAATCCTAATACTAACTCTAACCCTAACCCTCAACCTCAGCCTCATCTTAACCCTAACTCTAACCGTAAACCTCACCCTCACCCTAACCCTAAACTTAACTCTAACTTTAAACCACACCCTAACCCTAACCCTAAACCTCACCCTCACCATAGCCCTCACCCTATCCCTACTCCTAACACTAACCCTCATCCTAACCCTCCTCATAACCCTAACCCTAACCCACATCCTAACCCTAATCCTCACCCTCACCCTAAACCTCAGCCTAACACTATCCCAAACCCTAAACCTCATACTCACCCTAACCCTAACACTATTCCTAATCCTAAACATAACCCTAACCCTCACCCACAGACTAACCCTCACCCTAACCCTAACCCTAAACCTAACACTAACCCTAACCCAAAAGCTCACCCTCAGCCTGAACCTAACCCTCACTCTAACCCTAAACCTCACACTCACCCTAACCCTAACCCTAAACTTCACCCTAACGCTAACCCTAAACCTCACCCTCACCCTAGACCTTACCCGAACTCTAATCCTAACCCTAACCCTCATCCTAACCCTTCCCCTAACCCTCACCCTCAAACTCAACCTCACCCTCAGCCTAACCCAAAGCCTAACCCTAAACCTAACCCTAACACACAAACTCACCCTCACCCTAGCACTGTCCCTAACCGTAATCCTAAACCTAACCCTCATCCTAACCCTCACCCTAAACCTAACCATCAACCTCACCCTAATCCTCACCCCCACCCACACCCTCAGCCTAACCCTAAGCCTAAGCCTAAGCCTAAGCCTAACCCTCACACTCACCCTCACCCTAATCCTAATCCTAAACCTAACCCTAAACCCCAAGCTAACCCTCACCCTAACCTTAACCCTAACATTAACCCTAACCCTCGACCTAACCCTCACCCTAACCCTAAATGTAACCCTAAAACTCACCCTAACCCTAACCCAAATCCTAACCCTAACCCTCCCCCTAACTCTAACGCTCACGCTCACCGTAACCCTAACCCTCATCCTAACCCTAACGCTAACCTTAAACCTCACCCAAACATTAACGCTAACCCTCATTCTCACCCTAGCCCTCATACTAAACATAATCCTAACCCTAACCTTAACGCTCATCCTAACCCTCACCTTAACCCTAACGCTAACAATAACCATAACCCTAACCATAACCATCACCCTAACCCTAATCCTCACCCCCACCGTGACACTCAGCCTAACCCTAAGCCTCAGCCTAACCCTCAAACTAACCCTCACACTGACCCTTACACTAACCCTAGTCCTAAATGTAACCCTATCACTAAACCTCAACCTAACCTTCACCCTCACCCTCACCCTAACCCTAACCATAACCCTGTCCAGCAGCCTCACCCTCACTGCAAACTTAACCCTAACCATAAAACTAACAATAACCCTACCATAACCATAACCATAACCCTAATCCTCACCCCTACCCTCACCCTCAGCCTAATCCTAACTTAACCTTAACCCTACCCCAAACCCTCACCATAACCCTAACCCTCACACTCACACTCACCCTAACCCAAATCCTCTACCTAACCCTGTCCTTACCCTAACCCTCACCCTCATCCTAAACCTATTCCTAACCCTAAACCTCATCCTAACACTCACGCTAACCCTAACCCTAAATCTCACCCTAAACTGAACCCTATCCCTCCCCCTCATGCTCGGCCTAAGCCTAAGCTTAAGCCTAAGCCTAACCCTAACCATCTCCCTCACCCTAACTCTAACACTAACCCTAACTCTAACCTTAAAATTCACCCTCACCCTCACCCTAACTCTAACACTAACCCGAAAGCTAAACCTCATCCTAAACCTAACCCTAAACCACACCCTCACCCTCACCGTAACCATATAACACTAACACTAACAATAACCCTAACCCTAACCCTAACCCTCACCCTAACCATAACCCTCACCTTAAACCTAAACGTCACCCTAATATTTAGCCTCAACCTAATACTCACCCTAACGCTAACACTACCGCTCACACTAACCCCAACAATCACCCTAACCCTAAAACTCACCCTAACACTAACCCTAACCCTCAACCTCACCCTACCACTCACCCTAACCCTAACCCTCATCATAACCCTCAACCTCTCACTAACCCTAACACTAATCCTCAATCTAACCCTCACCCTCACCCTAACCCTAAACCTAAACCTCACCCTAACCCTAACCCTCATCTTTACTGTAACGCTCACCCTCAGCCTAACTCTCATCTTTACCCTTACTGTCACCCCCACCCTAACCCTCACCCTAACCCTAACCCTCACCCTAACCCTCACTCTAAACCTATATCTAACCCTAAACCTCACCCTCACCCTCACCCTAACTCTAACACTAACCCTAACACTAAACCTCACCCTAACACTAACCCTAACCCTCACCCTCATCCTCAATGT
>NW_027204519.1:0-26121 GCF_024711535.1 Dipodomys merriami
GGGTTAGGTTTAGAATTACGGTTAGGGTGAGGGCTAGGGTGAGCGTGAGGATTAGGTTTGGGTTTAGGGTGAGGTTGAGGTTTAGGTTAAGGTTGAGGGTTAAGATTAGTCTGAGGGTTAGTATTATGGTTAGGGTTAGTGTAAGGGTGAGGGTAAGTGTTAGAGTGATGGTTGGATTTAGGGTTAGGGTCATTTTTATGGTTAGGTTTATGGTTACACTTACAGTGAGGGTGAGGGTTAGGGTTAGTTTTAGGGTTAGGGTTACTGTTAGACTTTGGGTTAGGGCTAGGATTAGGCTTAGGGTGAAGGCTAGAGTGACGGTGAGTGTTTGGGTTAGTGTTAGGGTTAGGATTTGGTTGAGAGTGAGGGTGAGTGTGTGGGGTAGGATTAGGTTTAGGGTTAGGCTTAGGGTTAGGCTAAGGGTTAGGTTGAGGGGGAGGGTTATGTTTAGGGTGAGGGTTAGGTTTAGGGTTAGGGTGAGGACTAGCGTGAGGGTGAGGCTTAGGGTTCGGGTTAGGGTGAGGTTTATTGTTAGGTTTAGGTTTAGGGATAGGTTGAGGTTTAGGGTTAGTGTTATGGTGAGGGTGAGGTTTAGGGTTAGCTTGAGGGTTGGATTAGGGCTGGTTTAGGTTGAGTGTTAGGGTTAGGGATTTGTTAAGAGTTATCATGAGGGATAGGGTTAGGATTAGCGTTAGGATGAGGGCTAGGGAGAGAGTGAGGGTTAGGGTTAGGGTAATGGTTAGGTTTAGGTTTTGGGTTAGGTGTAGGGTTAGGGTTAGGGTTACGGTGAGGCTCAGGGTTAGGGTTTGGTTGAGGGTTGGAATTAGGTTTAGGGTTAGGGTGAGGGTTAGGTATAGGGTTATGGTGAGGGTTAGGATGAGGGTTAGGGATACAATTAGGGTTAAGATGAGGGCAGGTTGGAGGATGAGGGTGTTAGGGTTAGGGTAAAGTTTATGGTTAGGTGTAGGTTTAGGTTGAAGGTGAGGTTAAGGGTTAGGGTTAGGGTTAGGTTTAGGCTTAGGGAAAGGCTGAGTGTGAGGTTAAGCGTGAGGGTTTGGGTGAGGGTGAGGTTTAGGTTTAGAGTTAGGGTTAGGGTTAGAGTGAGCATTAGGGTTAGGTTTAGGGTTAGGGATAGGGTTAGGTTTAGGATTAGGGTTTGGGTGAGGGTGAGTGTGAGGGTTATGTTTAGGGTTAGGGTTATTCTTAGGAATAGGCTTTGGGTGAGGGTGAGAGTTAGGGTTACAGTGAGGGTTAGGGTGAATGTTAGGATATGGGTGAGGTTTAGGATTAGGGTTAGGGTTAGGGTAGGGTTTACGGTGAGAGTTAGGGTTAGGTTTAGGGTGAGGTTTAGGGTTAGGGTTAGGTTTAGGGATAGGGTGAGGGTTAGGGTTAGGGTTATGGTGAGGGTGAGGTTTAGGGTTAGGTTGAGGGATAGGATTAGGGCTAGGTTTAGGGTGAGGGTTAGGGTTAGGGTTAGGGTGAGGGTTAGCATGAGGGCTAGGGTAAGGGTTAGATTTAGGGTGAGGGTTTGGTTTATGGTGAGGGTGTGGGTTAGGTTTGGATTGAGGGTTATTGTGAGGACTAAGTTGAGGGTTAGGGTTAGGTTTAGGGTGAGGGTTAGTTTGAGGTTTAGGTTTAGGTTTAGGGTTAGGGTTAGGATTAGGGTTAGTGTGAGGGTGAGTGTAAGAGTTTAGGGTTAGGGTTATCCTTAGGCTTAGGGTTAGGCTGAGGGTGAGGTTGGGGATGAGGCTTAGGTTTAGAGTGATGGTTCCGGTTATGGTTAGGTTGAGTGTTATGATGAGGGTTGGGGTTAGGATTAGGGTTAGGGTGAGGGCTAGGTTGAGTGTGAGGTTTAGGGTTAGGTTTAGGTTTAGGCTTAGGGTTAGGCTGAGGCTTAAGGTGAGGGTGAGGGTTAGGGTTAGAGTGATGGTTAGTGTTACAGTATGGGTGAGGGTTAGGATGAGGGTTAGAATTAGGTGAAGGTTAGGCTGAGGGTGAGGGGTATGGTAAGGGTGAGGGTGAGGGTTAGAGTTAGGGTGAGTGTGAGGGTTAGATTGAGGATTAGTGGTAGGGTTAGTGTGAGGTTTAGGGTGAGGATGAGGGTTAGGGTTAGGGTGAGGGATAGGTTGAAGTTGAGGGTTAGGGTTAGGGTTAGGGTGAGGTTTACGTTTAGGGTGATGGTTAGCGTTAGTGTGAGGGTTAGTGTTAGCGTTAGTGTTAGTGTTAGGGTTAGCGTAAGTGTTAGGGTAAAGTATTGGTTTAGGGTGAGGTTTAGGATTAGGGTTAGGGTTTTGGTTATGGTGAAGGTGAGGTTTAGGGTTAGAGTTAAGCTTATGGTGAGAGTTAGGGTTACGGTTAGGGTTACGTTACTGTTAGGGTTAGGGTTAAGGTGAGGTTTATTGTGGGGGTGAGGGTTAGTGTTAGGTTTAGGATTAGGATTAGGGTTAAGGTGAGGGTGAGTGTGAGTGTTAGGGTTAGGGTTAGGATTAGGATTACAGTTAAGGTGAGGGTGAGGGTTACGGTTACGGTGAGTGTTGGGGTTAGGGTTACTGTGAGGGTTAGGGTGAGGGTTAATCTTAGACTTAGGGTTTGAGTGTGGTCTAGGGTGAGGGTGAGTTTTAGGGTTAGGGTTGTGGTGAGTGTTAGGGTGAGGGTTAGGTTAGTGTTAGGTTTAGGGTTGGGATTAGGGTTAGGCGAAATTTTAGGCTGACGGTGAGGTTGAGGGTGAGGGTTAAGGTTAGGGTTAGGGTGAGGTTTAGTGTTAGGGATAGGGTTAGTGTTAGTCTTGCGGTTAAGTTGAGAGTTAGGGGGAGGTTTAGGTTTAGGGTGAGACTTAGGGTTAGCATAGGGTTAGGGTGAAGGTGAGGTTTAGGGATAAATTAGGGTTTGGGTGAAGCTGAGGGTGAGAGTTAATGTTAGGGCTAGTGTTAGGGTTAGGGTTAGGGTGAGGGTGAGGATTAGGGTTAGGGTTAGGATTAGGATTAGGATTAGCGTTAGGGTTAGTGTGAGGGTTAGTGTTAGGTTTAGCCTTAGGTTTAGGCTGAATGTGAGGGTGAGCGTTAGGGTTAGGTTTAGGTTGAGGGTTGGGTTTAGGGTTAGGGTGAGGTTTAGTGTTAGGGTTAGGGTTAGAATTAGGGTTAGGGTGAGGGTGAAATTTAACGGTACATTTAGGGATCGGGTGAGGGATACGGTGAGGGTTAGATTTAGGGTGAGGGTTAGGGTGGGGGTGATGGTAAGGGTAAACATGTGGGTTAGGCTGAAGGTGAGAGTTACTCTAAGGGTGAGGGTTAGGGTTAGGGTTAGGGTTAATGTTATGTTTATGGTTAGGGTTAAGGTTATGGTGAGTGTGAGTGTGAAGTTTAGGGTTAGGGCTATGGTTAGGCTTAACGTGAGGGTGAGGTTTAGGGTTAGGGTTATGGGGAGGGTTAGGATGAGGGTTAGGGTTAGGATTAGTGTTAGGGTGAGCGCTAGAGTGAGGGTGAGGTATAGGGTTAGGTTTATGGTGAGGTTTAGGGTTAGGGTTAGGGTTAGTGTTAGGGTGAGGTTGAGATTTTGGGGTTAGAGTTAGGGTTAGTTTGAGCCTGAGGGTGAGGGTTAGGGTTAGGGTTAGTGTTAGGGTGAGGGTTAGTTTGAGGGTTAGTGTGAGGGTGAGGGTTAGGGTTAGGTTTAGGTTTAGGATTAGGATTAGGGTTAGCGTTACGGTTAGTGTCAGGGTTAGGGTTAGGATTAGGGTTAGGGTGAGTGTGAGTGTTACGATTGGGATTAGGTTTAGGGTTAGGGTTAGGTTTAGGTTTAGGATTAGTGTTATTGTTAGGGTTAGGGTTAGAGTTACATTGAAGTTGAGGGTGAGGGTGAGGGTTAGAGTTTGGGTTAGGTTGAGGTTTAGTGTTAGGGTTAGGATTAGGGTTAGGGTGAGGGTGAGGTTTAGGGTTAGATTTAGGGTTAGAGGGAGGGTTATTTCCTGGGTTAGGGTTAGGATTAGTGTTAGGGTTAAGTTTAGGGTGAGGGTTAGGTTGAGGTTAAGGGTTAGGGTTAGGGTTAGGATTAGGGTTAGGGTGAAGGTGAGTGTGAGGGTTAGGCTTAGGGTTAGGTTTACGATTAGGATTAGGTTGAGGATGAGGGTGGGGGTGAGGATTAGGGTTGTGATGATGGTTAGGGTTAGGGTTAGGTTGAGGGTTAGGATGATGTTTAGGGTTAGGATTAGGTGTAGCTTTAGAACTAGGGTGAGGCTGAGGGTTAGGGTAAGTGTTAGGCTTAGGCTTAGGGTGAGGCTGAGCGTGAGGTTGAGGTTGAGGGTTAGGGTTAGGGTGATGTTTAGGTTTACGGTTAGGGTGAGGGTTAGGGTGAGGTTTAGAGTTAGGCGTAGGGTTATGGTGAGCATGATGGTAATGATAAAGGTGTGGTTTAGGCTGAGGGTGAGGGTTAAAATAAGTGTGAGTGTTAGCGTTAGGTTCAGGATTAGGGTAAAGGTTAGGGTTAGGGTTCGGGTGAGGGTTAAATTGAGGATTAGGGTTAGGGTTAGTGTGAGGTTTAGGGTGATGATGAGTGTTAGGGTTAGTGTGAGGCTGAGGGTTAGAATTAGGGTTAGGGTGAGGGCTAGGATGAGGGTGAGGGTTAGGGTTAGTTTTAGGGTTAGGGGTGAGATTTAGGATTAGGGTGAGTGTTAGGGTTAGTGTGAGGGTGAGTGTTAGGTTTAGGTTTAGTGTTAGGGTGAGGGTAAGTGTTATGTTGGAGGTTAGGGTGAGGGTGAGGTTCATGGTTTGGGTTAGGGTTAGGGTTTGGTTTAGGTTGAGTGTGGGAGTGAGGTTTAGTGTTAGATATAGTGTTAGGGGGAAGGTTAGGGGGAGGGTTAGTGTTAGGGTTAGTGTTAGGTTTAGCGTGAGGGTTAGGTTTAGGTTGATGTTTAGATTTAGGGTTAGGGTTAGTGTGAGGGTTAGTGTTAGGGTTAGGGTTAGTGTTAGGGTGAGGGTAAGTGTTAGGGTGAGGGTTTGGGTTAGGGTGAGTGTTATGGTTAGGTTGAGGTTAGGATTTGTTTTAGGGTTTTTGTTAGTGTTAGCTATAGGGTTATAGTTACGGTGAGCTTGAGGGTGAGGGTGAGGGTTAGGGTTAGGTTGAGGGTTGGGTTGAGGTTAAGATTTAGGGTTATGGTTGGGGTTAGGATTAGGTTTAGGGTGAGGGTAAGTGTGAGGGTTAGGGTTAGCCTTAGGCTTTGGGATAGGCTGAGGGTGAGAGTGGGGGTGAGGTTTAGGGTTAGAGTAATGGTTAGGGATAGGGTTAGGGTGAGGGTTTGGGTTAGGAGTAGGGTTAGGGTAAGGGCTAGGGTGAGGGTGAGTTTTAGGGTAAGGGTTAGGCTTAGTCTTAGCGTTAGGCTGAGCGTGAAGTTGTGGGTGAGGGTTACGGTTAGGGTTAGGGTGAGGGTTAGCGTTTGGGTTAGTTTTAGAATTTGGTTTAGTGTGAGGGTGAGGTTTAGGGTTAGAGTTAGGGTTAGGGTGAGGTTTAGGTTGAAGGTTAGGGTTAGGGTTAGTGTTAGGGTTGGGGTAGTGTGAGAGTTAGGGGGAGGGTTAGGGTTAGGGATAGGTTTAGGATTAGGGTTAGGGTGAGGGTGAATATGTGTGCTAGGGTTAGGTTTAGGTTTAGGCTTAGGGTTATGCTGAGGATGAGGTTGAGGGTTAGGTTTAGGGTGAGGGTGAGTGTATGTGTTAGGGTTAGGTTTAGGGTTAGTCTTAGGGTTAGGCTGAGGATGAGGTTGAGGGTGAGGGTTAGGGTTAGGGTGAGGGTTAGGGTTAGGTTTAGGGAGACAGTTAGGATGATGGTAAGGGTTAGGATTAGGGTAGGGTGAGGGCTGGGGTGAAGTTGAGGTGCAGGTTTAGGGTTAAGGTGAGGTTTAGGTTTAGGGTTCGGGTTAGGTTTTGGGTGAAGTTTAGCTTTAGAATTAGGATAACCGTGAGGCAGAGAGTGAGGGTTAGGCTTATTGTTAAGGTTAGGATTAGGGTTAGGGTTAGGGCGAGTTTGAGGGTTAGGGTTAGGTTTAGGCTTAGGCTTAGGCTGAGGGTGAGGGTTTGGGTGAGGGTTAGGGTTAGGGTGAGGGTTAGGTTTAGGGATAGGGTGAGATTTAGGCTTCGGGTTAATTTTAGGGTTAGGGTGAGGGTTAGGGTAAGGGTTAGAGTGAGGGTGAGGGTGAGGGTTAGGTTGAGCGATAGGGTTAGGGTTAGAGTTAGGGTGATGTTGAGGGTGAGAGTAAGGGTTAGTGTTAGGGTTAGGGTGAGGATGAGTGTTAGGGTTAGGATTAGGGTTAGGGTGAGGGCAAGGGTGAGGGTGAGGTTTAGGGTTAGGTTTGGGGTGAGGTTTATGGTTAGGGTTAGGGTGAGGGTGAGGTTTAGCGTTAGAGTTAGTGTTAGGGTGAGGCTGATTGTGAGTGTTAGGGTTAATGTTAGTGTTAGAGTTAGGTTTAGGGTGTGTGTTAGTGTGAGGGTGTGGGTTAGGGTTAGTGTAGCGTTAGGCTTAGGGTTAGGCTAAGGGTGAGGGTGAGGGTGAGGTTTAGTGTTAGGGTGAGGGTTAGGGTTAGGGTTAGGGTGAGAGTTTGGGTTCGGGTTCAGTTTATGGTTAGGGTGACGGTTACGGTTAGGGTTACGGTGAGCGTGAGGGTTAGGGTTAGGTTGAGGGTTACGGTTAGATTTATGGAGAGGGTTAGGAGGAGAATTAGGGTTTGGATTCGGGTTAGGGTGACGGCCAGGATGAGGGTTAGGTTTAGTGTTAGGGTGAGGTTTAGGGTTAGGGTTAGGTTGAGTGTGAGGGTTTGGATGAGGGTTAAGTTTACTGTGAGCCTGAAGGTTAGGGTTAGGGTGAGGGTTAGGGTTAGGATTAGGGTTAGGGTGAGAGTGAGTGTTAGGATTAGGGTTAGGTTTAGGGTTAGGGTTAGGTTTAGGGTTAGGATTAATGTTATTGTTATGGTTTGGGTTAGCGTTAAGGTGAGGGAGAGGGTGAGGGTGAGGGTTAGTGTTAGGTTTAGGGTTAGCAGTAGGATTAGGGTTAGGGTGAGGGTAAGGTTTAGGGTTAGATTTGGGTTAGGGTGAGGGTTAGTTCGTAGTTTATGGTTAGGGTTATTGTTAGGTTTAAGGTTAGGGTGAGCGTTAGGTTTAGGTAATGGGTTAGGGTTAGGGTTAGGGTTGGGATTAGGGTTAGGGTGAGGGTGAATGTGAGGGTTAGGGTTAAGGTTAGGCTTAGGGTTAGACTGAAGCTGAGGGTGGGGTTGAGTGTTAGGGTTATGGTGATGATTAGGGTTAGGGTTAGGTTGAGGTTTAGGATGAGGGTTAGGTTTAGGATTAGGGTTAGGGTGAGGGCTAGGGTGAGGCTGAGTGTTAGGTTTAGGGTTTTGGTTAGGTTTACAGTTAGGGTGACAGTTAGGATGAGATTTAGGTTTAGGGGGAGGGTTAGGGTGAGGATGATGGTAAGGGTAAAGTGGAGGTTTAGGTTGAGGGTGAGGGTTAAAATAAGGTTGAGGGTTAGGGATAGGTTTAGGGTTCGGGTTAGGGTTAGGGTGAGGGTGAGGGTTAAATAAAGGATTACGGTTCGGGTTAATTTGAGCTTTAGGGTGAGGAATTGGGATAGGGTTAGGTTGAGGGTGAGGGTTAGAATTAGGCTTAGGGTGAGGGCTAGGGTGAGGGTGAGGGTTAGGTTTAGAGTTAGGGTTAGGGTGAGGTTTAGGAGTAGGGTGAGGTTTAGGGTTAGCGTAAAGGTTAGTATTAGGGTTAGGGTTAATGTTAGGGTGAGAGTAAGTGTTAGGGTGAGGGTTAAGTTTAGGGTGAACGTAATGGTTAGGGTGAGGGTTAGGGTTAGGGTTATTGTTAGGGTTAGGGTTAGGGTTACGTTTATAGTGAGGGTTAGTGTGAGGGTTAGGGTTAGGGTTAGCAATACGCTTAGGTTTAGGGTAAGGTTTCGAGTTAGGGTTTAGGTTAGTGTGAGTGTGAGGCTGAGGATTAGTGTTAGGTTTAGGGTTAGTTTTAGGGTTTGCTTTAGGGTTAGGCTTAGGGTTAGAGTGCGGGTTACGATGAGGGTTAGGGATAGGGTTAGGGTTAGGCTTAGGTTTAGGCTGAGGGTGAGTGTGAGGGTTAGTTTAAGGGTTTGGGTTAGGGTGATGGAGGCTGAGGCTGAGTATTACCGTTAAGTTTATGGTTAGGCCTATGGTTAGGTTTAGGGTTAGGGCTAGGGTTAGGGTTAATGTGAGGGTTAGGGTTAGGGTTAGGGTTAGGGTTAGGATTAGGATTAGGGTGAGGATGAGGTTTAGGGTTAGAGTTAGGGTTAGGTTCAGGGTTAGGGTGAGGTTTAGGGTTAGGGTTAGTATTAGGGTGAGGGTGAGGGTGAGGGTTAGTTTGAGGTTTAGAAATAGGGTTAGGTTTAGTACTAGGGATTGGGTGAGGTTGAGGGTGGGGGTGAGGATTAGGGTTAGTGTTAGGGTTAGGTAAGGTTTAGGCTGAGGGTGAGGGTGGGGGTGAGCATTAGGTTTAGGGTGATGGTTCGGGTTAGGGTTAGTGTTATTGTTGGGGTTAGGGTTAGAGTTACAGTGAGGGTGAAAATGCAGGTGAGGGTTAGTGTTAGGGTTAGGGTGGGGTTTAGTGTTAGGGTAAGGGTTAGGGTGAGGGTGACGTTTAAGGTTTGATATAGGTTTAGGGTGAGGGTTAAGGTGACTGTTAGGGATAGGGTTAGTGTTAGGGTTAGGGTGAGGGTGAGAGTTAGGTTGAGGTTTAGGGTTACGGTTAGTGTTAGTGTTAGCATTAGGTTGAGAGTTAGGGGGAGGTTTAGGGTTATGGTTAGGTTTAGGGTTAGCGTTAGCGTTAAGATGTGGGTGAGGTTTAGTATTAGAATTAGGTTTCAGGTAAGGCTGAGGGTGAGGGTTAGGTTTAGGGTTAGTGTTAGGGTAAGTGTTAGGGTGAGGGTTAAGGTGAGGGTGTGGGTTAGGTTTGGGGTTAGGATTAGGATTAGAGTTAGGGTGAGTGTGAGGGTTAGGGTTAGGCTTAGGCTTAGCCTTAGGTTTAGGCTGACTGTGAGTGTGAGCTTTAGGGGTAGAGTTAGGGTTAGGGTGAGGGTTAGGTTGAGGATTAGGGTTAGGGTGAGGGTTAGGGTTAGGGTGAGGGTGAGGGTTAGTTTGAGGTTTAGGGATAGGGTTAGGATTAGGACTAGGGATAGGGTGAGGTTGAGGGTGAGGGTTAGGCTTAGACTTAGGTTTAGGCTGAGGGTGAGGGTGGGGGTGAGGATTGGGGTTAGTGTTAGGGATAGGGTTAGGGTTAGGCTGAGGGTGAGGGTGGTGGTGAGAATTAGGTTTAGGGTGATGGTTCGGGTTAGGGTTAGTGTTATTGTTAGGGTTAGGGTTAGAGTTACAGTGAGGGTAAGAATGTGGTTGAGGTTTAGGTTTATGGTTAGGGTGGGGTTTAGGGTTAGGGTAAGGGTTAGGGTGAGGGTGAGGTTTAAGTTTAGATATAGGGTTAGGGAGAGGGTTAGGGTGAGGTTTAGGGATAGGGTTAGTGTTAGGTTTAGGGTTACGGTTACTGTGCGTTTGAGTGTGAGGGTTAGGTTAGGGTCAGGGTGAGGTTTAGGGTTTGGATTTGGGTTAGAGTAAGGGTTAGTGTGGGAGCGAGTTTTAGGGATAGAGTTAGGGTTAGGGTGAGTGTTAGGTTGAGGTTTAGGGTTAGGGTTTTTGTTAGTGTTAGGGTTAGGTTGAGAGTTAGGGGGAGGGTTAGGGTTAGGGTTAGTGTTAGGTTAAGATGTGGGTGAGGTTTAGTGTTAGAATTAGGGTTAGTGTGAGGCTATGGTTGAGGATTAGGGTTAGGGTTAGGATTAGGGTTACGGTGAGGGTGAGGGTTAGTTTTAGGGTTAGGATTAGCCTTATGTTTTGGCTGAGGGTGAGGGTTAGGTTTAGGGTGAGGGTTAGGTTTAGGGTGAGGGTGAGGTTTAGTGTTAGGTTTAGGGTTAGAGTTAGGGTTAGGGTGAGGGTGAGGTTTAGGGGCAGAATTAGGGTTAGCGTGAGGGTTAGGGTTAGGGGAAGTGTGTGGGTGAGGGTTAGATTGAGGTTTAGCTTTAATGTGAGGGCTAGGGTGAGGGTGAGTGTTAAGGTTTAGGTTAAGGTGAGGTTTAGTGTTAGGGTTAGGGTTAGTGTTAGGGTGAGGGTAAGTGTTAGGGTGAGGGTTAGGTTTAGGGTTAGGCTGAGGGTGAGGGTGGGGGTGAGGATTAGGGTTAGGGTGATGTTTCATTTTAGGGTTAGTGTTATTGTTAGGGTTAGGGATAGAGTTACAGTGAGAGTGAGGGTGCGGGTGAGGGTTAGGTTTATGGTTAGGGTGGGGTTTAGGGTTAGGGTTAGGGTTAGGGTTATGGTGAGGATTCGGTTTAGGGTTAGATCTAGGGTTAGGGAGAGGGTTAAGGTGAGGGTTAGGGATAGGGTTAGTGTTATGGTTAGGGTGAGGTTGAGGGTTAGGTTGAGGTTTAGGTTTAGGGATAGGGTTAGGTTTAGTGTGAGGGTTAGTGTTAGGGTTAGGGTTTGTGTTAGGGTGAGGGTTATGTTTCGGGTGAGGGATAGGATTATGGTTTGGGTTATTGTTAGGTTGAGGTTTTGGGTTATGGTTACTGTGAGGGTGACGGTGTTAGGGTTAGGGTGAGGTTTAGGTGTTGGATTAGGGATAGAGTGAGGGTTAGGGTGAGGGTGAGGTTTAGGGATAGAGTTAGGGTTAGGGTGAGGTTTAGGTTGAGGTTTAGGTTTAGGGATATTGTTAGTGTTAGGGTTTGGTTTAGAGTCAGGGGGAGGGTTAGGTTTAGCGTTAGGGTTAGCATTAGGGTTAGGATGTGGGTGACGTTTAGTGTTAGAATTAGGGTTAGGGTGAGAGTGAGTGTTAGGTTTAGGGTTAGTGTTAGGGTTAGGGTGAGGGTGAGGGTTAGGGTGAGTGTGAGGGTTAGGTTTAGGTTTAGGATTAGGATTAGGGTTAGGGTGAGGGGTAGTGTTAAACTTAGGTTTAGGCTGAGAGTGAAGGTGAGGGTGAGGGTTAGGTTTAGGGTGAGGGTAAGTGTTAGGGTTAGTTTGAGGTTTAGTGTTAGGGTTTGGGTTAGAGTTAGGGTTAGGTTGAGGGTAAGGTTTAGGGATAGAGTTAGGGTTAGGGTGAGGGTTAGGTTGAGTGTTAGAGTTAGGGTGAGGGTTATGTTGGGGGTGACGGTAAGGGTTAACCTGAGGGTTAGGCTGAGGGTGAGTTTTACGGTAAGGGTGAGGGTTAGGGTTAGGGTGAGTGTTAGGGTTAGGGGAAGGTTGTGGGTGAGGGTTTGAATGAGGATTAGGGTTAGGGTGAGGGCTAGGGTGAGGGTGAGGGTTAGGGTTAGAGTTAGGGTGAGTTTTAGGGTTAGGGTGATGGTTTGGGTTAGTGTGATGGTTAGTGATAGTGTTAGGGTTAGTGTTAGGGTGAGTGTAAGTGTTAGGGTGAGGGTTAGGATTAGGTTGAGGTTTATGATTAGGGTTACGGTGAACATGAGTGTTAGGGTTAGGTTGATGGTTAGGGTTAGGGTTAGGGTGAGGATTAGGTTTAGGTATAGGCTGAGGGTTATGAGGAGAATTAGGGTTTGGATTAGGGTTAGGGTGAGTGCTAGGGTGAGGTTAGGGTTAGGGTTAGTGTTAGAGTGAGGTTTAGGCTTAGGGTTATGGTTAGGGTGAGGGTTTGGATGCGGGTTAAGGTTATGCTGATGGTGAGGTTTAGGGTTTGGGTGAGAGTTAGGATTAGGGTTAGGGTTAGGTTTAGGTTAGTTTTAGAATTAGTGTTATTGTTAGGGTTTGTGTTAGAGTTAAGATGAGCGTGAGGGTGAGGGTTAGGGTTAGGGTTATCGTGAGGTTTAGAGTTAGGGTAGGATTAGGGTTAGGGTGAGGGTGACTTTTAGGGTTAGATTTGGGTTAGGGGGAGGGTTAGTTCGTGGGTTAGAATTAGTGTTCGTGTTAGGGTTAAGGTTAGTTTTAGGGTGAGGGTAAGTGTTAGGTTGAGGGTAAGTGTTAGGGTGAGGGTTAGCGTTAGGGTGAGGGTTATGTTTAGTGTGAGGGTTAGGGTTTGGGTTTAGGTTAGTGTGAGGGTTAGTGTTAGTGATAGGGTTACTCTTAGGGTTAGGTTTAGGGTTACGGTTACTGTGAGGGTGAGGGTGAGGGTTAAGTTTAGGGTGATGTTTAGGGTTTGGGTTAGGGTTAGAGTGAGGGTTAGGGTGAGGGTGAGGTTTAAGGTTTCGGTTGGGGTTAGAGTTAAGTTTAGGCTGAAGGAGAAGTTTAGGGTTATAGTTAGTGTTAGGGTGAGTGTTAGGTTGAGGTTTACGGTTAGGATTAGTGTTAGTGTTAGGGTTAGGTTGAGAGTTGGGGGGAGGGTTAGGGTTAGGGTTAGGTTTAGAGTTAGGGTTAGGAAGTGGGTGAGGTTTAGTGATAGATTTAGGGTTAGGTTGAGGCTGAGTGTGAGGATTACGTTTAGGGTTAGTGTTAGAGTTAGGGTTAGGTTGAGGGTTAGCCTGAGGGTGAGGTTTATGGTTAGGTTTAGGATTAGGATTAGGGTTAGGGTTAGAGTGAGTATGAGTGTTAGGGTTAGGATTAGTGTTAGCCTTATGTTTAGGCTGAGGGTGAGGGTGAGAATGAGGGTTAGCTTTAGGTTGAGGGTTAGGGTTGGGCTTAGGGTGAGGTTTAGTGTTAGGGTTAGGGTTAGAGATAGGGCTATGTTGAGGGTGAGGTTTAGGGGTAGAGTTAAGGTTAGGGTGAGGGTCAGGTTGAGGGTTAATGTTAGGTTGAGGGTTAGGTTGGGGGTGACGGTAAGGGTAAACCTGAGGGTTAGGCTGAGGTCGAGGTTTATGGTAAGGGTGAGCGTTAGGGTTAGGGTGAGGGTTAGGGTTAGGGGATTGGTGGGGATGAGGGTTAGATTGAGGATTAGGGTTAGGGTGAGGGCTAGGGTGAGGGTGAGGGTTCAGGTTAGGGTTAGTGTGAGGGTTAGTGTTAGGGTTAGGGTTAGTGTTAGGGTGAGGTTAAGTGTTATGGTGAGGGTTAGGTTTAGGGTGAGTGTTATGGTTAGGGTTGTGGTGAGCTTGAGGGTTAGGGTTAGTTTGATGGTTAGGGTTAGGGTTAGGGTGAGGGTTAGGTTTAGGATTAGGCTGAGGCTTAGGAGGAAAATTAGGGTTAGGATTAAGGTTAGGGTGAGGGCTAGGTTGAGGGTTAGTGTTAGGGTGAGGTTTAGGGTTAGCGTTAGGGTTAGGGAGAGGGTTAGGATGAAGGTTAAGGTTATGGTAAAGGTGAGGCTTATGGTTTGGGTGAGGGTTAGGGTGAGGATTAGGGTTAGGCTGAGGGTGAGTGTGAGGATTAGGGTTATGGTTAGGGTTAGGGTTAGGTTTAGGGTTAAAAATAGTGTTATTGTTAGGGTTAGGGTTCTAGTTAAGATGAGGGTGTGGGTGAGGTTGAGGGTGAGGGTTAAGATTATAATTAGTGTGAGGTTTAGGGTTACAGGTAGGATGAGGGTTAGGGTGAGGGTGAGGTTTAGCGTTAGATTTCGGTTAGGGGGAGGGTTAGTTCGTGGGTTCGGTTTAGGGTTCGTGTTTGGGTTAAGGTTAGTGTTAGGTTGAGGGTAAGTTTTATTGTGAGGATTAGGGTTAGGATGAGGGTTTTGGTTAGGTTGAGGGTTAGGGTTAGGGTTCGTGTTAGTGTTAAGTTTAGTGTTAGCTTGGGGGTTAGGGTTAGGGTTAGAGTTAGGGTTAGGGTGAGGGTGAGGATTAAGGATAGAGTTATCGTTAGAGTAATTGTTAGGGTTGGGGTGATGTTAAGGGTTAACGTGAGGGTTAGGGTGAGGGTGACGGTGACGGTGGGGTGAGGGTTAGGGTTAGTGTGAGGGTTAGGGTTAGGGGAAGGTTGTGGGTGAGGTTTAGATTGAGGATTAATTTTAGGGTTAGTGTGAGGTTTAGGGTGAGGATGAGGGTTAGGGTTAGGGCTAGGGTGAGGGTGAGGGTTAGCTTTAGGTTTAGGGTGAGGTTTAGAGTTAGGGTGATGGTTAGGGTTAGTGTGAGTGTTAGTGTTAGGGATAGGGTTAGTGTTAGGGTAATGGTAAGTGTTAGGTTGAGGGTTAGGGTTAGGGTTAGTGTTAGGGTGAGGGTAAGTAGTAGGGTGAGGGTTAGGGTTAGTTTTAGGCTTAGGCTTAGGCTTAGGTAGAGCATGAGGGTGAGGGTGAGGGTTAGGATCAGGGTGAGGGTTAGGTTGAGGGTTAGGATGAGGTTTAGGGTTAGGATTAGGGTAAGGATGAGGGCTAGGTTGAGGGTTAGTGTGAGGGTTAGGGTTAGGTTTAGGATTAGGGTTAGGGTGAGGTTAAGGGTTAGGGTTAGGGTTAGAGTTAAGGTTAGAGAATGGGTGAGGGTTAGGGTTAGGGTTTGGGTGAGGATGAGGATTAGGATTAGGTTTAGGGTTAGGGTTAGGGTTACATTGAGGGTTAGGGTTAGGGTTAGGCTTAGGCTTCGGGTTAGGCTGAGGGTGAGGTTGGGGGTGAGGATTAGAGTTAGGGTTAGGGTTAGGCTTAGTTTTAGGGTTATTGTTAGTGTTAAGGTTAGGGTTAAGTTTTTGGTGAGGCTGAGGCTGAGGGTGTGGGTTTTTGTTAGGGTTAGGGTTAGGGTTAGTTTTAGGGTTAGGGTTAGTATTATTTTTAGGGTTAGGCTTAGAGTTACGGTGAGGTTGAGGGTGAGGGTGAGGGTTAGGGTTAGGGTGAGGTTTAGGGTTAGGGTTAGGGTTAAGGTTAGAATCAGGGTTAGGGTGAGGGTAAGTCTGAGGGTTAGGGTGAGGGTTAGGCTTAGGCTTATGGTTAGTCTGAGGGTGAGGGTGGGGTGAGGATTAGGGTTAGGTTGATGGTTTGGGTTAGGGTTAGTGTTATTGTTAGGATTAGGGTTAGAGTTACAGTGTGGGAGAGGGTGCGGGTGAGGGTTAGGTTTAGGGTTAGGGTTAGGATAAGGGCTAGGATGAGGGTGAGGTTTCCGGTTAGGTTCAGGGTGAGCTTTAGGGTTAGGGTTAGGGTGAGGTTGAGGGTGAGGTTTAGGGTTAGAGTTAGGGTTAGGGTGAGGCTGACGGTGAGGGTGAGGGTTTGGTTTAGAGTTAAGATTAGGATTAGGGTTAGGGTTAGGCTGGGGGTGATGGTGAGGGTGAGGGTCATGTTGATGATGAGGGTTAGGGTTAGGCTGAAGACTAGGGAGAGGGTGAGGTTTAGGGATAGGTTTAGGGAGAGTTTTTGGGTTAGGGTGTTGGTTAGGGTTAGTGTGAGGATTAGTGTTAGGGTTAGGGTTAGTGCTAGGGAAAATGTTAGGGTGAGGGTTAGGGTTAGGGTGAGGGTTATGTTTAGGGTTATGGTTATGGTTAGGCTTAGCATTATTGTTAGGGTTATGGTTAGGGTTAAGCTTACTGTGAGGGTGAAGTTGCGGGTTAGGGTTAAGGTGAGGGTGAGTGTTAGAATTAGGGTTAGAGTGAGGGCTAGGGTGAGGGTGAGTGTTAGGTTTAGGGTTAGGGTTAGGGTGAGGTTGAGGATTAGGCTGAGGGTTAGGGTTAATGTGAGGGTTAGTGTTAGGGTTAGGGTTAGTGTTAGGGTTAGGGTGAGGGCTATGGTTTGGGTGAGGGCTATGTTTTGGGTGAGGTTTAGGGTTAGGGTTAGGGTTATTTTTAGGCTTCGGGTTAGGGTTATGGTTATGGTGAGGGTGAGGATGAGGGTTAGGGTTAGGGTTAGGGTGAGGTTTAGTGTTAGGGTTAGGGTTAGGGTTAGGCTTTTGGTGAGGGTGAGGTTTAGGTGTAGAGTTAGGGTTAGAGTGAGGGTTAGGGAGAGGGTTACGGTTACATTGCGTGTTAGGGTGGGGGAGACGGTAAGGGTAAAGGTGATGGTTAGGCTGAGGGTGCGGGTTACGGTAAGGGTGAGGGTTAGAGTTAGGGTGAGGTATAGTGTTACGGTGAGGGTTAGGGTGAGGGTTAGATTGAGGATTAGTGTTAGGGTTAGTGTGAGGTTTAGGGTTAGGATGAGGGTTAGATTTAGAGTTAGGGTGAGATTTAGGGTTAGGGTGATGGGTAGTGTTAGTGTGAGTGTTAATGTTAGCTTTAGGGTGAGTGTTAGGGTGAGGGTAAGTTTTAGGGTGAGGGTTAGGGTTAGGGTGAGGGTCCTGGTTAGGGTAAGGGTTAGGGTTAGGGTTAATGTTAGGGTTAGGGTTAGAGTTAGGGTTCGGGTGAGAGATAGGGTTGGGGTTAAGTTTAGGGATAGGGTGAGGGTTAATGTTAGGATTACCTTGAAGGTGAGGGTTAGGGTTAGGTTGAGGGTTAGGGTTAGTATTAGGGTGAGGGTGAGGGTGAGGTTTAGGGTTAGTGTTAGAGTGAGGGTTAGGATGTGGATTAGGATTAGGGTTAGGGTGAGGTCTAGGGTGAGGTTGAGGTTTAAGGTAAGGGTTAGGATGAGGTTTAGGGTTAGGGTTAGGATTAGGGTTAGGGTGTGGGTGAGATTTAGGGTTAGAGTTAGTTTTAGTGTTCTGCTTAGTTTTGGGTGAGGGTTATGG
Source organism: Dipodomys merriami (assembly GCF_024711535.1). Taxonomy (NCBI): domain Eukaryota; kingdom Metazoa; phylum Chordata; class Mammalia; order Rodentia; family Heteromyidae; genus Dipodomys; species Dipodomys merriami. The sequence goes on from NW_027204519.1 coordinate 16,546, forward strand.
TTAGGTTTAGGCTTAGGCTGAGGCATAGGATTAGGCCAAGCATGAGGGTTCGGGTTAGGGTTCGGGTTTGGGTGAGGGTTAGGGTTAGGGTTAGGGTGAGTGTTAGGATGTGGTTCAGGATTAGAATTAGGATTAGGGTGAGGGCTAGGCTGAGGGTTAGGGTGAGGGTTAGGGTTAGGGTTAGGGTTAGGGTTAGGGTAAGAGTGAGGGTGAGTGTGAGGATTAGGGTTAGGTTTAGGGTTAGGCTTAATGTTAGGGTGAGGGTTAGGGTTAGGGCAAGGCTGAGGATTAGCGTAAGGTTTAGGGTTAGGTTTAGGGTTAAGGTTTGGGTTAGTTTTAGTGTTACTGTGAGGTTTACAATTAGGGTTAGGTTTAGGCTTAGGGTTATGCTAAGGATGAGGGTGGGGGTGAGGTTTAGAGTTAGGGTTAGGCTTCAGCTTAGGGTTAGGGTTATTGTTAGGTTTAGGGTTAGATTTAGCGTGAGTGTGAGGGTTTGGGTGAGGGTTAGGGTGTGGGCTAGAGTGAGGGTGAGTTTTAGGGTTAGGGTTCGGGTGAGATTTAGGCTTAGGGTAAGGGTGAGGGTTAGGGTGAGGGTGAGGATTAGGCTTAGGGTTGGGATTAGGATTAGGGTAAGGATTAGGATGTGTGTGAGGGTTAGGGTTATGGTTAGGGTTATGTAGGCTTAGGGTTAGGGTTAGGCTGAGCGTGAGGTTGAGGGTGAGGTTTAGGTTTAGGGTTAGGTTGAGGTTTAGTGTTAGGGTTAGGGTTAGAGTTAGGGTTAGGGTGAGGTTGAGGTTTAAGGGTGGAGTTTGTGTTACGGTGATGTTTAGGGTTAGGGTCAGGGTTAAGGTGGGGGGGACGGTAAGGGTAAAGTTAAGGGTTAGTTTGAGGGTGAGGGTTACGTTAAGGGTGAGGGTTAGGGTTAGGGTAAGGGTTAGGTTTAGGTTTAGGGTGAGGGTGAGGGTTAGATTGAGGATTAGTGTTAGGTTTAGTGTGAGGTTTAGGGTGAGGTTGAGGGTTAGGGTTAGGGTGAGGGCTAGGGTGAGGGTGAGGGTTAGGGTCAATGTTAGAGTGAGGTTTAGGGTTAGGGTGATTGTTAGGGTTAGGGTGATTGTGTGATGGTTAAGTGTTAGGGTTAGGGTTAGTGTTAGCCTGAGGGTAAGTGTTAGGGTGAGAGTTAGGTTTAGGGTGAGGGTAATGGTTAGGGTGAGTTAGAGGGTTAGGTTTAGTGTTCGGTTGAGGTTGAGGCATAGGGCTAAGTTTAGGTTTAGGGTCAGGGTGAGGTTTAGTGTTAGACTTAGGGTTAGGGTGAGACTGAGGATGAGGGTTAGAGTTAGGATTAATGTTAGGGTTAGGCTTAAGGAGAGGGGTAGATTGATTGTGAGGGTTAGGATTAGGGTTAGGAGTAGGATTAGGGTTTGGGTTAGGGTGAGTGTGAAGTTTAGGGTGAGGGTTAGGTTTAGGCTTAGGTAGAGGGTAAAGATTAGGGTTAGGGTTAGGGTGAGGGTGAGTGTGAGGGTTATTGTTAGGATTAGGGTGAGGGTGAGGTCAGGGTTAGGGTTTGGTTAGGGTGAGGGTGAGGCTGAGGATTAGGGTGAGGTTTACAGTAAGGTTTAGGCTTAGGCTTCAGGTTTGGCTGAGCGTGAGGTTGAGGGTGAGGGTTAGGGTTAGGGTGATGTTTAGGTTTACGGTTAGGGTGATGGTTAGGATGAAGTTTAGTGTTAGGGTGAGGATGATGGTAAGGGTAAAGTGACCTATAGACTGAGGGTGAGGGTTATGTTTAGGTTTAGCGTTAGGGTTATTGTTAGGGTGAGGGTTAGATTGAGGATTAGGTTTGGGGTTAGGTTTAGTGTTAGGGTTAGGGTTAGGGTGAGGGTTAGGGTTAGGGCTAGGCTTAGGCTTAGGCAGAACATGATGATGCGGGTTATGATTATGGTTAGGGTGAGGGTTATGATTTGTTTTAGGATGAAGGTTAGGATGAGGTTTAGGGTTAGGGTTAGGGTTAGGGTGAGGGCTAGGGTGAGGCTTAGGTTGAGGGTTAGGGTTAGGGATAGGGTTACATTTAGGATTAGGGTTAGGGTGAGGGTGAGTGTGAGGGTTAGGTTAGGTTTAGGGTTAGGCTTAGGGTTAGGGTGAGGGTAAGGGTTAGGTTTTGGGTTAGGGTGAGGGTGAGTTGAGCCTGAGGATTAGGGTTAGGTTTAGGGTCAGGGTTAGGGCTAATGTAAGGGTGAGTGTGAGGGTTAGGTTTAGCATTAGGGTTAGATTTAGGATTATGGTGAAGATTAGGGTTAATGTTACGGTTAGGCTTTGGCTTAGGGACAGGCTGAGGTTGAGGGTGGGGGTGAGGATTAGGGTTAGGGTTATTGTTAGGGTTATGTTTGCGGTGAGGGTGAGGCTGAGGGTGAGGGTTATGGTTATGGTTAGGGTAAGGGTTAGGGTTAAGGTTAGGTTTAGGGTTAGAGTTACTTTCAGGTTGAGGGTGAGGGTGAGGGTTAGGGTTAAGTTGAGGTTTAGGTTGAAGTTTAGGTTTAGGGTTAGGGTTAGTGTGAGGTTAGGGTTATAGTTAGTGTTAGGGTGAGGGTTAGGGTGAGGGTTATTGATAGGGTTAGTGTTAGAGTTAGGGTTAGTGTGAGGGTTAGGGTGAGGCTGAGGGTTATGCTTAGGGTTAGGATTAGGATTAGGGTTAATGTTAGGGTGAGTGTGAGGGTTAGGGTTAGGATTAGGTTTAGGTTCTGGGTTAGGGTTAGATTTAGGGTTAGTGTGAGAGTGAGGTTTAGAGTTAGAATTAATGTTAGTGTTAGGGTTAGTTTTACGGTTAGTGTTAGGTTTAGGCTTAGGCTTAGGACTATCATGAGGGTGAGGTTTAGGGTTAGGGTTAGGGTGAGTGTTAGGATGAGGTTTAGAGTTAGGATTAGGGTTAGGTTGAGGGCTAGGGTGAGGCTTAGTGTGAGGGTTAGGGTTAGGGGTAGGGTTAGGTTTAGGATTAGGGTTAGAGTGAGGGTGAGTGTGAGGGTTTGGTTTAGGGTTAGGGTTAGGGTTTGGGTCAGCGTTAGGGTTTGGTTAGGGTTAGGATGAGGCTGAGGATTAGGTTTAGGTTTAGGGTTAGGGTTAGGGTTAGGGTTATGTTGAGGGTTAGGGTTAGGTTTAGGGTTAGGCTGAGGGTGAGGTTGGGGGTGAGGATTAGGGATAGGGTTATTGTTAGTGTTATGGTTAGGGTTAGAGTTACGGTGAGGTTGAGGCTGAGGGTGAGGGTTATGTTAGGTTAGGGTTAGGGTTAGGGTTAGGGTTAGTGTTATTGTTAGGGTTAGGGTTAGAGTTATTGTGAGTTTGAGGGTGAGGGTGAGGGTTACGGATAGGGTGAGGTTTAGGTTAAGGTTTAGCTTTAGGTTTAGGGTTAGGGTTAGGGTGAGGGTAAGGTTTAGGATTAGGGTTAGGGTGAGGTTTATGCTTAGGGTGAGGATTAGGGTTAGAGTGAGGGTGAGGTTTAGGGTTAGAGTTAGGGTTAGAGGGAGGGTTGGGGTGAGGTTTAGGGTTAGGATTAGTGTTAGGGTTAGGGTGAGGGTGAGGGTTAGGTTGAGGTTTAGGGATAGGGTTAGGTTTAGGTTTAGGTTAGGGTGAGGGTGAGGTTTAGGGTTAGGTTTAGGTTTAGGGGGAGGTTTAGTTCAATGGTTAGGGTTAATGTTAATGTTAGGGTTAAGGTTAGCTTGAGGGTTAGGTTGAGGTTTAGGGTTAGGGTTAGGGTTAGGGTTAGGATTAGGGTTAGGGTGAGGGTGAGTGTGAGGTTTAGGTTTAGGCTTAGGCTTAGGCTTTGCCTTAGGCTGAGGGTGAGGCTGGGGGTGAGGATTAGGGTTAAGTTGATGGTTATTCTTAGGGTTAGTGTAATTTTAGGGTTAGGGTTAGAGTAATGGTGAGGGTGAGGTTGAGGTTGAGGGTTAGGGTTAGGGTTAGGGTGGGGTTTAGGGTTAGGGTTAGGGTTAGGGGTAGGGTGATGGTGAGGTTTAGGGTTAGATATAGGGTTGGGGGAGGGTTAGTTTTAAGGTTAGGGTTAGTGTTAGGGTGAGGGTAAGTGTTAAGGTGAGGATTTGGGTTAAGTTGAGGGTTATGGATAGGGTGACGGTTTGGGTAAGGGTTAGAGTTATTGTTTGGGTTAGAGTTAGGGTTACTGTTAAGGTGAGGGTGAGAGTGAGGCTTAGGTTTGGGGTAAGGATGAGGTTTCTTTTTATGGTTAGGGTTAGAGTTAGGGTCAGGGTGAGAGTGAGGTTTAGGCTTAGAATTAGTGTTAGTGGTATGGTTAGGGTTAGGGTGAGGTTTAGGGTTAGGGTTAGGGTGAGGTTGAGGGTTAGATTGAGGATTCGTGTTAGGGTTAGTGTGAGGTTTAGGGTGAGGATTAGAGTTAGGGTTAGGGTGAGGGTTAGTGTTAGGGTTAGGGGTAGTGTTAGGTTGAGGGTTAGGTTTACCGTGAGTATTACGGTTATGGTTAGGGTGAGTGTTAGGGTTAGGGTTAGGGTTATTGTTACTGTAAGGGCTAGGGTTATGTTTACGGTGAGGGTAAGGGTGTGGGTTAGGTTTGGGGTTAGAATAAGGTTTAGGTTTAGGATTAGGGTTAGAGTTAGGGTTAGGTTGAGGGTGAGGTTTAGGGTTAGAGTTAGGGTTAGTGTTAGGTTTAGGGTTAGGGTGAGGTTTGGGCTTAGGGTTAGGCTTAGGCTTAAGCTTAGGCTTAGGCAGAGCATGAGGGTGAGGGTTAGGGTTAGGGTGAGGGTTAGGTTTAGGATTAGGATGAGTTTTAGTTTTAGGATTAGGGTTAGGGTGAGGGCTAGGGTGTGGCTTAGGGTGAGGGTTAGGGTTTGGGATAAGGTTAGGTTTAGGATTAGGTTTAGGGTGAGGGTGAGTGTGAGCATTAGGTTTAGGGTTAGTGTTAGGTTTAGGGTTACGGTTTGGGATAGAGTGAGGCTGAGGCTGAGGATTAGGGTTAGGTTTAGGGTTAGGTTTAGGTTTAGGGTTAGGGTTAGGTTTAGGGTTACAATGAGGGTTAGGGTTAGGACTAGGGTTAGGATTAGGGTTAGGATGAGGGTGAGGGTGGCGGTGAGCATTAGGGTTAGGGTTAGGGTTAAAATTAGGGTTATTGTTAGTGTTATATTTTGGGTTAAGTTTGCGGTGAGGGTGAGTCTGAGGGTGAGGGTTAGGGTTAGGGTTTGGCTTAGGCTTAAGTTTAGGCTGAGGGTGAGGTTGGGTTGAAGAATAGGTTTTGGGTGATGGTTAGGGGTCGGGTTAGGGTTCGGGTTAGGATGATGGTTAGAGTTAGGGTGAGTGTTAGGGTGAGCGTGACAGTAAGAGTAAAGGTGAGGTTTACGGTGAGGGTGAGTGTTCCCCTAAGGGTGAGGGTTAGGATTAGGGTGATTGTTAGGGTAAGGGTTAGGGTGAGGGTTACGGTGAGGGTGAGGGATAGATTGAGGATTAGGGCTAGGGTTAGTGTGAGGTTTAGGGTGAGGATGAGGGTTAGGGTTAGGTTGAGGGTTAGGGTTAGAATTAAATTTAGGGTGGGGGCTAGGGTGAGGCTGAGGGTTAGGGTTAGGGTTAGGTTTAGGTTTAGGGTGATAGTTTGGGTTACTGTGAGGGTTAGTGTGAGAGTCAGGTTTAGTGTTAGGGTGAGGGTAAGTGTTAGGGTGAGGGTTAGGGTTAGGTTTAGGCTTAGGCTTAGAGTGAGGGTTAGGTTTAGGGTTTGTGTTAGCTTGGGGGTGAGGCTGAGGATTAGGGTTAGGTTTAAGGTTAGGTTTAGGGTTAGGCTTAGGTTTAGGGTTAAGGTTAGGATTATGGTGAGGGTTAGGATTAGTGTTAGGCTTAGGCTGAGGGTTAGGCTGAAGGTGAGGGTGAGTGTGGGGTTGCGGATTAGGTTTAGGGTTAGGGTTAGGGTTAGGTTTATTGTTAGTGTTATGGTTAGGGTTAAGTTTGGGGTGAGGGTGAGGCTGAGGGTGAGGCTTATGGTTAGGTTTAAGGTCAGGGTTAGGGTTAGGGTTAGTGTTAGGGTTAGGGGTGGGGGGAGGGTTAGGTTGAGGTTTAGGGATATGGTTAGGTTTAGGATTAGGGTTAGGGTGAGGGTGAGTATGAGGGTTAGGGTGAGGGTTAGGCTGAGGGTGAGGGTGGGGGTGAGGATTATGTTTAAGGTGATGGTTCGGGTTTGGGTTAGTGTTATTGTTAGTGTTAGGGTTGGGGTTATGGTGAGATGAGGGTGTGGGTGAGGGTTAGGGTTAAGGTTAGGGCGAGGGTTAGGATGAGGATTAGGGTTAGTGTTAGGGTTAGGGTGAGTGCTAGGGTTTGGGTGAGGGTTAGGGTTGATGTTAGGGTGAGGTTTAGGGTTAGGATTATGGTTAGGGTGAGGGTGAGTGTTAGGATTAGGGTTGGGCTTAGGGTTAGGGTTAGGTTTAGGATTAGGATTAGTGTTGTTGTTAGGGTTAGGGTTAGAGTTATGGTGAGGGTGAGGGTGAGGGTTTGGGTTAGGATTATGGTGGGGTTTAGGGTTAGGGTTAGGTTTAGCGTTAAGTTGAGGGTGAGGTTTAGGTTTACATATAGTTTGATGGGGAGGATTAGGGTGAGGGTTAAGTTTAGGGTTAGTGTTAGGTTAGTGTGAGAGTGAGGGTTAGTTTGAAGTTTAGGGTTAGGGTTAGGGTTAGTGTGAGGGTTAGTGTTAGGGTTAGGGTTAGTGTTAGGGTGAGGGTATTTGTTAGGGTGAGGGTTTGGGTTAGGGTGAGGGTTATGGTTAGGGTGAGGGTTAGGGTTAGGATTAGCGTTATTGTTAGAGTTGGGTTAGAGTTACAGTTAAAGTGAGGGTGAGAGTGAGGGTTTTGGTTAGGGTTAGGATGAAGTTTAGGTTTAGGGTTAGGGTTAGAGTTAGGGTTAGGGTGAGAGTGAGGTTTAGGGTTAGAGTTAGCCTTAGGGTTATTAGAGTTACAGTTAAAGTGAGGGTGAGAGTGAGGGTTAGGGTGAGAGCTAGTGTGAGGGTGAGGTTTAGGGTTAGGGTTAGAGTGAGGTTGAGATTTAGGGTGAGGGTGAGGTTTAGGGTTAGAGTTAGGGTTAGGGTTAGGTTTAGGGTTAGGTAAGGGTTACGGTGAGGGTGAGGGTTAGGGTTAGGTTGAGGGTTTGTGTTAGGATTACGGTTAGGGTCAGGGTGAAGTTTAGGGTTAGTGTTAGGGTGAGGGTTAGGATGAGGGTTAGGTTTAGATTTAGGGTTAGGGTAAGGGCTAGTTTGAGGTTGAGGTTTAGGGTTAGCGTTAGGGTGAGGTTTAGGCTTTGGGTTAGGGTTAGACTGAGGGTTAGGTTGAGGTTGTGGGTTAGGTTTAGTGTTAGGGTGAGGGTTAGGGTGAAAGTTAGGGGGAGGGTTAGGGTTAGGGTTAGGGTCAGGGTTAGCCTTTGGATTAGGGTGAGGTTGAGGTTAAGGGTTAGAATTAGGGTTAGGTTGAGGTTGAGGGAGAGGGTGAGGGTTAGGATTAGGGTTAGGATTAGGATTAGGGTTAGGGTTAGGGTGAGTGTGAGAGTTAGGGTTAGCCTTAGGTTTAGGCTGAGGGTGAGGGTGAGGGTAAGTGTTAAGGTTAGGGTTAGGGTTAGTGTTAGAGTTAAGGTTAGGGTGAGGGTGAGGTTTATGGGTAGAGTTAGGGTTAGGTTGAGGGTTAGGTTGAGTGTTAGGGTTAGGGTGAGTGTTAGGGTGGGGGTGATGGTAACGGTAAACGTGAGGATTAGGCTAAGGGTGATGGTTACTGTAAGGGTGAGGGTTAAGGTGAGGGTTAGGGTTAGGGTTAGGGTGAGAGTTAGGGTTCAGGTTAAGTTTAAGGTTAGGGTGAGGGTTAGGGTAAAGGTTACGGTGAAGGTGACAGTTAGGGTTAGGTTGAGGGTTAGGGTTAGGATTAGGGTTAGGGTGAGGGTGAGGGTTAGGGTTAGTGTTAGGGTGAGGGTTAGGATGTGGGATAGGGTTGGGATTAGGGTTAGGGTGAGGGCTAGGATGAGGGTGAGGTTTAGGATTAGGGTTAGGGTGAGGTTTAGAGTTAGGGTGAGGGTTAGGGTTAGGGTGAGGTTGAGGTTTAGGGTTAGATTTAGGGTTAGGTTGAGACTGAGTTTGAGGCTTATGGTTAGGGTTAGTGTTAGTTAGGGTTAGGGTGAAGGTTAGGTTGAGGGTGAGGGTTAGGCTTAGGGTTAGGATTAGGATTAGGGTAAGGGTTAGGGTGAGTGTGAGGGGTTGGGGTTAGGTTTAGGCTTAGGTTTAGGCTGAGGGTGAGGGTGAGGTTGAGGGTTAGGATAAGTGTGAGTGTTAGGTTAGAGTTTTGGTGAGAGTTAGGGTTCGGTTTAGTTTAGGGTTAGGGTGAGGGTGAGGTTTAGGGTTAGGTTTAGGTTTATTGTTAGGGTTAGGCTTAGAGTTAGGGTTAAAATTACAGTGAGGGTGAGGGTTAGGGTTAGGGTTAGGATGACGGTTAGGTTAAGGGCTAGGTTTAGACTTAGGTTTAGGATGAGGGTGAGATTTATGGTTAGAGTTTGGGTTAGTGTTAGGGGTAGGCTTCGGGTTAGAGTGAGTGTCTGTGTTAGTGTTAGGTCGAGGTTTAGGATGAGGTTTAGGGTTAGGATTAGGTTAAGGGTGAGGGCTAGGTTGAGTGTTAGGGTTAGGGCTAGCGTTAGGGATAGGGTTAGGTTTAGGATTAGGGTTAGGGTGAGAGTGAGTGTGAGAGTTAGTGTTAGGGTTAGTGTTAGGCTTAGAGTTAGGGTGAGGGTTAGGGTTAGGGTTTGGGTTAGGGTGAGGGTGAGGCTGTGGATTAGGGTTAGGTTTAGGGTTAGGGTTAGTGTTATGTTTAGGGTTACGGTTAGGGTTACGGTGAGGGTTAGGTTTAGGTTTAGGGTTAGTTTTAGGGTTAGGCTTAGAGTTAGGGTTATTGTTAGGGTTATGTTTAGGTTTAAGTTTGCGGTGAGGGTGAGGCTGAGAGTGACCATTAACCTCATGGTTAGGGTTAAGGTTAGTGTTATTGTTACCGTTAGGGTTAGAGTTACGGTGAAGTTGAGGGTGAGTTTGAGGGTTAGGCTTATGGTGAGGTTTAGGATAAGGGTTAGGGTTAGGGTGAGGGTGAGGTTTAGGGTTAGAGTTAGGTTTAGGGGGAGGGTTACGGAGAGGTTTAGGATTAAGGTTACTGATTTGGTTAGTGTGAGGGTGAAGGTTAGGTTGAGGTTGAGGGATAGGTTTACCTTTAGGATTAGGTTTAGGTTGAGGGTGAGTGTGAGGGTTAGGGTGAGGGTTAGGTTTACGGTTAGGGTGAGGGTTAGAATGAGGTTTAGTGTTAGGGTGAGGTTAGTGTGAGGATGATGGTAATTGTAAAGGTGAGGCTTACGCTTAGGGTGAGGGAGGAGGGTTAGGGTGAGTGTTAGGACTAGGGTTACTGTTAGGGTTAGGTTGAGGGTGAGGTTTAGGTTGAGGTTTAGGGTAGGGTTAAGTTTACGGTTAGTGTGAGGGTTAGTGTTAGGTTTAGGTTTAGTGTTAGGATGAGGGTGTTAGGTTTAGGATATGGGTTAGGGTGAGTGTTACGGTAAGGGTGAAGGTTAGGATTA
>NW_027204520.1:0-26082 GCF_024711535.1 Dipodomys merriami
TTATACAGAGGCATCTCTTTGTGGAATTTCTCTATCAGTATTGATCAAAATACTTAGCTATATTTCAAGCTAGGTACTGTGCAAGAAATAACCCAATGAATTGTTTTAACTGAACTAATTACCCAAAATGTATCTTCAGTTTGTGTGAATCATGTTCATCTACGTGAGAATTACAATTGAGGACAATGTCGATTTAAAGGAAAATTGGTAAAATAATAATAATAATAAAGATAAATTTACAAAGTATTGACCATTCCTTCAATTAAAGATGACTGACAAAATCATAATGTTGCCTACATAATATGTAACCTTAAATTTTTCAATTGCCCCACAGTAACCATGGGGGGTTTATTTTGAGATTCCATTTGAATACTAAAACCCTTGGGGGACTCAAGGCATCTCAAATGCCATTTATAAATAGTATTTACATAAAATCTATTTATTTACATAAATAGCATTTACATTCTTTTGTCCAGCTCAAGTCATCTTCAGATGACCTGTAATACCCAATAAAATTAAATGTTAGGTGAGCAACTGTTATCTGTAGAGTTCAGGGAATAGTGGCAAGAGCAAACATTTGCTCATGCTCAAGATTTAAGGATTTCATTAAAAATATTTTCAGTCTGAAAGTGGTTTAATCCTAGTGTACAAAACCTACAGATCTAGAAGAATGGAGTACATAGAAAAATCAATCTAGATTTTTCCCATTTTTAAATATAAGGAAAGAAGTTGGGTGATTCATCCAGCCAGCTGGTCCCTCCCTCAAGCCTCCACATGTTCTCACCATTACTTTTACACTGTTTATTGTGTCATGCTACCTTCTAGTCCTGTTGTATTGAGGCCTCACCACTGCTGAGAAATGAGGTGCAATCAAGAGTGATCCACCCAACAGGGACTATGATCCAGACTGCTCAGTGGAAAGCAACAAGAAGGAATACCCAGGTTCCCACTGTTATCTGTCTCAAATGTAATTGGTGGGGACGCCTACCTCTCTGTTTCTGGTACAGGTTTATGGGGGTTCAATAGAGAAATTACATTTCAGATGACATTGGAAATTTTCTAAAACTGTGAAGGGGAGAAATAACCATTGGAAAATAGATTCGGAAAAAAAGACTTTCAGATATAAAACCATAATCTAGGGGCTTGATAATAAGCTCAGTGCAGCCTCTACACTGGGCTTATATGAGGCCCTGGTTTCAATCCCATCCTAAAAAAAAAAAAAAGAAAGAAAATCATAGCCATGTGTTAGCAACTCACATCTATGATCCTAGCTACTTAGGATCTGAGTATTTCAGTTACAAACCAATCCAATCAGACAAATCCAAGAGAGATTCCAAATACATAACTAGCAAAAAACCAGAAGTTCTGGTACGGCTCAAACAGCAGTGTGCTAGGCATGAGTAAATGAAGGAGTGTAAGTTCCAGCCCCAGTAGCAAAAAGGCAAGAAAAAAAATTAATCAGTTAAGGTATATATATGACATAAGTTAGTGATACATATTGTAAGATAAATCAGAGAAGTCAGTCTTTAAATCTGAATTTTTTACAGTTTGATGAGATTTAAAACAAAAAGACCTCATAAAGTGAGAAAAAGTGCAGTATGGACTGCCATTTAATAAACCACCACTTACTGAGGACTTATGGAATGCCAGGAAGTAAACTAGACCCTCTTCATAAATTATCACTAGTTCTCACAAAAACTTTGCAAGATAGGTATTAGTGAACCTGTGTGCAAATATTAGGAACTTATGGCTTATGATATGAAATCAAGCTCTTCAAAGCAAGTCAAGATAGAGTTAAGTTCTTGTGACTATATCTCAGAACCTCACATTTTTCAGTACACCTGTCATTGAAGGAATATAAAGACAACATGTGTAACTTTGAGCTTGTGAAAGTCATTTGCCCTAAAGTCTCCTTACTGGGTAGTCTAGTACCAAAACAGTAATAAAAGTTGGCTACTAGAGTTGGGGTACTGGCTTACAAAGATTCCTATCTTGTTTACTCCAAGAATGGAGACCAATGCCATAAAGGCATTTGAAAGTTAAACTTGTGCCAGAAAGCAGTTTTCCAAAATCTATATTCTATTCTAGTTATGTTACCTAAAGTAACTAGTCATGTTACCTAAAATAACTCAACTCCACTCATCTATATGACAGAAAACGGGAAAGATATTCCAGGCAACGAGAAAAATGCACAGAGTAAATATCCTGTTTAGGAAATACTGCGTATGTCAAGAGCAAGGGATGTGTAAAAGGGGCGGAGGGGGGGGGGGGGAAGGGGAGAGGAAGAACTGGAGCGAAAAGATCCAGAATTGGGGATTTGGAGCACCAGGAAAAGCCAATCGCACTTCTGGGCATCGTTTTTTTTTTCTCATCTATCAAATGGAGGACTGATTCAGAGCACGAGTCAGTAAACTTTTCCATAAAGGAAAGCATAGACTTACGAACCATACAGTCTCTGCAACAAATATTTTACCTCTGTAATCACAGACAAAACAGAACCAATGAAAACAGCGACTTCTGTTAAAAAGCTATTTATAAAAAATAAACAACGGACTGAATCTGAACCACAGGCTACATATACTTTGCCAGTCTCCAGTCTATTGAGCAATCTCAGGTATCCCTTAAATCTATACAAATTGTAAAGAATCCTTGAACCATGACTGACATCCAATTGTTATGACCAGGGAGCTTAACAAATGGCAACTCTTACCAGTGCTCAGGCTCCACCAGGTATTAAAATTGAATATCCTAAACATAGTTTTTGCTTTGAATCACATCTTATTAATTGGAATGTGGATCTTTCCCCTTTGGCTATCATAGTAGTCTTCTACAACTTCTGTTATTAACTGCATTTTTTTGGCGGGGGGGCAGGTGGTCTTTTCTTTTTTGATACTAGATGTTGCACTTACTAGGCAAGTGCTTTACCACTGAGCTACATCCCAGCCCTGATTGTTGTTTTTAATCAGGAGCTATCTTAAATCAGATAATGCTGATCTTTGTGTGCCTAATATATAATTCTAGAAAATACAGACATTTGTCAACACTAATCTTCCTCGCTAAACCTGGCATGGAAAAGAAAATGAACATGAAAACTATTCAAATGAGAGGAGAAATTGAAGAGGATGATAAAAAGAAAACAAGAATTAACATTCTACAAACTTCATTCTGAAAACTCACTGTTGACGTATCTTTTAATTAATTATATATTTCAATTCTTCTAAAGTACCCAGAGTATTGTCTTGCCTTCCTTGACTGTCAACTCCAGGAATATGCCTTTCCTTCTGAAGACTCTTCCTGTGCACTATCACTGGCTAGTTAACATCATAATTTAGAAATTACTGAAGACAAAAGCCCTGCAATTTTGATATCTGATGTTGACTTCTGAATTTGACACGGGCATTACCTGTGGCAGTAGTCATGATTTCCCAGTGCAGGGAAAACCTGGAGGTTTGGACAAGAGGTTCTGGACTGTCGTTGTCATATTTGTGATGACCTTTATAACAGTATCTGTTGAGAGTTCGGGTACTGGAACATGAGGTGGGCTATCACTTAAATGGAGACAGAATTAGAAAGAACAAAATCTGTTTTAAGAAGTCACTAGTTGCATGTATGCTCCATTTCTAAACCTATTATTGGAAACTTCTGTTTTAATATAGCAGACTAAATTGAAAAGTTCATGATAGTATACCTATAGTCTCAGTTACTCAGACATCTGAGGCAAGAGGATTCCTTAGGCCCAGGAGTTCAAAACCAGACTGGGCAACTTACTGAGACCTTATCTCAAGAAATAACACACACACACACACACACAAACACACACACACACACACACTACACACACACACAAAATACCAACCTATTTTAATGCCTAACCAAAATTTTATGATAAGTAAAACAAAACTACAGTATTAGTAAAACAAAGGTTTCAAACTCAAAGGTATTCAAATGCCAATCACTAGTTTTATACAATTGAACAAATTATTTAGATGATTGTTATCTCCATATCATTTGAAATATAATAATAGTGAAGCCAACTATAATAGATTAAATAAGTTGTAATATATAAATTAATACAATACCCATCATAAAATGAATACTCTGAGTATTAGCCATGATCAGTATTTTACCAGTAGACATACAAACCTCATCCTTCTTCTTCTTTTTTATCATGGGTGCTGTCTCTCAGTTCTTCAGCTCAAGGCCAACTCTCTACCACTTGAGCCACAGCACCCCTTCTGGTTTTTCTGATGGTTTATTGGAGATAAGACTCTCACAGACTTTCCTGCCTAGGCTGGCTTTTGAACCATGATCTTTAGATCTCAGCCTCCTGAGTAGCTAGAATTATAGGCATGAGCCACCAGCACCCCAGCTCACCCTTCTTTTATAGTAGATAGAAATACTTAATTTTACTACTAGAAAATGTTTTCAAAATTGTTCCCATAGGTTAATTCTTATTGTTGTCTTTTTCCCTCGTTACTACATTAATCGGTACTTCAAGATGTTAATGTAAGTGTACATTTACAGACAGCATATCCTGGTTAAAAGTAATGAATTTCTAAAGTTTATATTATAAATTTCCTTTATGTCTCTGATAACGCTATTTGGATCTAACAGCTTTAATCTGAATATTCTTAAAGCATAATTTCTCTCTTTAATGTAATTCAGCATTGTAATGAAACTGAAAAAAAACTTTAAAAGACAAATACCAAAATATTAAGAAGTATTGATATAATAACTTACCCTGTCCATATCATGAAAGATGCTTCTTGTCCTGAGTTTTTAATAAAATCGAAGGCTGACAAAATAAGTTGATAAGGAGAATCACACAGGACATCTCCAAAAGGGCCAGGATTGGAGGCGTTTGCACCCTTGGATGAAGCACATACCTTGGTGTGGTCATCTGTGATATGGTAAGTAGGGTCTAAGTGTAAGTCTGTTACATGCCAAAACTGCCCTGTGGATTAAAAAGAAATCTTGATTAATATTCTTCACTTTCAGGATTCCATACTTTAAAACTAGAGCCACTCTCTATGATGGATGGAAGTCCTCAAAAAGTTAAGTGTTCTAATACCACAAAGTTAAATACAATTCTTCCCTTTGAGAAGAACAATAGGAAGAACACAGGAAATTGGTGTGTCTGAACAAATGAACTCAATATTACCTAAGAAAAGTGAGAGCCAGGTGCCAGTGGTTCAAGCCTGTAGTCCTAGCTACTCAGGAGGCTGAGAGCTGAGGATCAAGATTCCAAGCCAGCCTGGGCAGGAAAGTACATGAGACTCTTATCTCTAATTAACTACCAGAAAACTAGAAGAGGCGCTGTGGTTCAAAGTGGTAGAGCATTAGCCTTGAGTGAAAAGCTCAGGGGCAGTGCCCTGAATCTGAGTTCAAGCCCGCAAGTGACACACAAAAAAACCAAAAAACAGAAAGAATGAAAAAGAAAAGTGAGGAAAGGAATGGTTGGAAAGGAAGGGTGAGAAAGTTGAAAGAGGTGTCATTCATCAAGAAGCACTGTATTTATAAACTGCTTTATTGAATGGCACATCCCTTGTACATCTACTTAAGGGTAGTAAACAAAAATAAAAGTAAAAAATAGTTTAGAAAGATGAGGTTGGCCATGTACTGATGACTCATACCTGTAATCGTGACTATTCAATTCAGGAGGCTAAGATTGCAATTTGAAGCTAGCCTAGGCAAGAAAGTCTTTAAGACTCCTATCTCCAGTTAGCTACCAGAAAAGCTGGAAGTGCAACTTGGCTCAAGTGGTAGATCACTAGCCTTAAGCACAAAAGCTCAAGGAGAGTGTACAGGCCCTGAGTTCAAGCCCTAGGATTGGCACCAAAAATAAATAAGTAAAAAGATGAGTTCGCATAATAAAATTTATTGAGCCATTTTTCTGAGAGCCTGTGTTCATATTATATTCTTGCTTAATATATCACTTTTTATATTTTAAGGTATGTTAAATTATTTGGATCCCTCTGATAAAAATATTGATATAGTTTGCCATCGCCACACAAATCAAGTAGATTGCAAAAGCAGAAAATGTATATCTGATTGTATCTTTATATAACTTTGCTTTTCAATACAAAAGAACCACACAAAACCTTTACTAGCAATGCAATATAAATTGCAAGTTGTAGGGCTGGGAAGGTGGCTCAGTGGTAGAGTGCTTGCCTTGCATGCATGAGGCCCTGGGTTTGATTCCTCAGCACCACATAAGCAGAAAAAGCTGGAAGTGGCGCTGTGGCTCAAGTGGTAGAGCGCTAGCCTTGAGCTGAAGAGCTGAGGGACAGAGCCCAGGCCCAGAGTTCAAGCCCCACGACAGACAAAAAAAAAAATGCAAGTTGTAGTAATCTTCACATAAACAGAATAGGAATTGCCTAGGTTCTACAAAGCTCTATGAAGTTAGAATCAAGACTGACTTTGGAGTTGAGAAACTAGTGGTTGATCAATTAGAGAACTGGTTCAAACAGACATGGTTAATCTGAACCTCACTTTGAAGTGCCCCAAGTTTTCGCATGTAACTTACAGATAAGTTAAATGATTTGGGGACCTTCTGCTATCTTGTTAATTTAACTTTGGTTTTTTTTCCCACAGTTTCTTGTAGATTTCTGTGATAAAGAGTTTTAATAGCTGTACTTTTTAAATAACCATGCATAATCAGGTCTAATTTCCTTTTTTGGAGATGTAACTTTCAGGACAAAACTGATTTTTTGAGCTGCAGATGGGAACACATTTTCCTTGCCTGAATTTATTATTTTGTGAGTATATTTTGTACATTTTCCCCTCAGATTGCTGTTTTTAATTATTTTTAAACTTGCTTTCAAAATAAACTATTAAAATACACTGAATTTTGAGCTCACCGATTACCAGTGCTTTATATCAGAAACACATCAGAACTTTCATGTATGAAATGATAATAAAGGCTTAAAACTCAGTGTGGAAAAAAATACAGTGAAAACAGTAAATCTGTTGGAGGGGAAATAGTGAGTTGTCCTTTGAGAGCTGTTTCTTGGCAGTGTTTTTATAATTTTAAACTACAAGCTCTCATTTAACAAGTGGTAGACAAAAGAGAGATGGAAGTCCATGTTAAATAGTTACACAGGAGTAGTGGCCAGTGGCTCATGCCTATAACCCTAGCTACTAAATAAAGAGGCCATGATCTGAAGATTGTGGTTTGATGCCTACCCAGGGCAGCAAAGTCCCTGAGACTCTTATCTCCAAATAACTATCAAAAAAGCCAGAAGTGGTGATATGGCTCAAGGGGTAGAGTGCTAACCTTGAGCAAAAGAAGCTCAGACCACTGGGCTCAAACACTGAGACCAGGCCCCAAGTTCAAGTCCCAGGACTGGCAAAACCAACGAACAAAAAAGGCTTATAGGCAATTTACATAGTACTTATTCTTCTGAAAACATCTTCTAAATAGGAATAATAATAGTGTCTTCTGTGAGATTTAGAAGATGTGTTCCATCTAGTAGTTCATATTAGTTCTACCATTATTGTGTTCTAACTCCAAACTTGAAATTTGACTTAAACTTCCCAATTTCTAAATAAGTATTAAATATTGTCAACTACTTACTATATGTTAAGCTCTTTTATATGCTTTCCATGTATTAGCTTAATACTGTTCTCCATTATATAGTTAGGAAAGTACACAGAAATTAAGTTCAAGTCACACGCTAATACATGAACTCGGGAAGCCCACTGAGTCTCTGTTGCTCTTAGTCACAGAACACACTTTCCCTGCCTGTGCTTATGGTCATGCATCTTGTCCCAGCTCACATGAATACAGGCAGTGACATCCACCTAGGAGATTCTGTGAAGATAAAGGGAGATATAATAAACGTATTATATAACCCAACAGTTTAAATTCATTGGGGGCCCATACATCTGATGTAATCTAGTACTACCTGATTTCTGTATCTCCAGTATCCAGAATAATTCTGATCATTCAATTTATGTGTCTTGGCATTTAAGCCAGGGCAGATTTCAGAACTTCCTCAAGACTACATGACTCTGAAATGAAAGCTGACCTAGAACCAGTCTATCCAGACATTAGTGCTCTTTCTACTATGTCACAATGCCAGACAGACATAAATGAGGGGGTATTTAATTCCATTTCCTGAAAGATGGCTTTAAATAGGTGCCAAGAATAGAGCTCCATGGGAAGGTTAACCTGAGATTTATGAGTAAGGAATATCTGGAGGCCTCACTTCCTGCCTGAAATACAATTATACACAAAAAGCTGTGTGTGTGTGTGTGTGTGTGTGTGTGTGTGTGTGTGTGTGTGTGTGTGTGTGTGTGTGTGTGTGTGTGTGTGTGTGTGTGTGTGTGTTTCTAAGGTCTGTGGACTGTGACAGATTCAGATTTATTAGTTCAAAGAGCAGAGTGACTTTACTGTTCTAAGACAATTAAAAAATGCATGGGGGTGCAATCTACTTAGATAAATGTCAAGATTACCTTAAAAAAATCTTTAAAAAAATAGTGATTTATCATGAAGAACTCATTGAACCTTAGCAGCTATTTAGATGTGTGCTTGTTGTTTAAATAAATGTTAATATGTGTACTGTTATTTCCCATGTACTAAACACCTAATAGTTAACCAGCTACTAAATCTAGAGTTTGGTAGAGTAGTTATTCTCTCACAACCTAAACTCAGTAGGCAGTAAACCTGAGACTGACATTTTAAGCACACAAAAGCAAAACAAGCAGAAGTTAGGAAAGGTGGGAGTTGTTATGAAATACCAAGATTGGAGACCGGATGGAGAAAGGATGCGAGTCTTATCAAATGGAAAAAAATAAACCACTGAGTCAACACGGAGACCAGTTCACCGGTATCCCTTCCTCTGCAGCAGGAGGTCATTCCACCTTTCAACTTCCCTCCCAAAACTTGCAGATAACCAGAGAACAACATTCACATCACCCCCAGAAAGTCAGCATGAAGGCCTTTAGCAATCAAGTCATTTGCCTATCGGAGCCCTCCGGCAACCCTGAGCCATTTTATCTTAAAATCTGCCTTGAATCAAAGTCACAGGACTCCAGCTCATCGAGAAGTAGATGCCAACACATGCAAACATTTGAGCGGCAATGTCTTGTTGACTGACATTTCCCACAGTTGGAAAACCAGATTTACAGTTCTTGCTTCCAACTGCCTTAACACTGAATCATGCGAGTCTGGCCCTCTGCCCAAAAGAAGGGATCATTTTTCCCCCAGCACCCCCCCCCCCCCGCCCAGAAGTACTGTATAGAGCAGATACTACTAGAGAATGGGAAAAGAGACAAGACACAGACACACACACAGAGACACACACACAAACACACACACACAGCTCTCAGTACTGAGGGCCACTATGAATCTCCCTCAGGGAAAGTTTTTCTCAAAAGCAGAACAGTACTGCCTCTCTTTCCCCCTTTAACAGGGTGATTAGTTTTTAAGGGAATCGGGCAAGAGGTGACACTTTGATTTTTGAAACCAAAGGGTAGGAAGGAATCCTACAATCCATCTCTCCACAGACATTCTAAACAGACTAAATGTCTGGAGCAACGATTCCCCAGCTTGGGCTGGAGGGCTGCTTAAACATCCTTTGGGGTCCCATCCTGACAAGAGACCTTAAGTCTGCCTTTTACACAAGTGAAGGTGTTGTGCCCCGCTGTTGGTTGGTGGCTGGCACACTTTGAGATTTGGTCACAGGCACGGCATTCAGTAGTGGGAATAAATACAGAGAGCCAATGGGCTTGGGACACCCCAAGTCCCAACTCCTGGCTTCCTTTTTCCCCTGGGCCCTGGGGCTCTTCCTTCCTCCCGCCCTCCTTCTCCCCCGGCAGCTGACCCAGGGGAGGTAAACAAACACGGGGCAGGCTGAACCCCGGAGAGGTCTGGGAGTGCTCTGGGGCGGGATCGCCGCCACCCCAGCACCGCCTCCCACCCACCCCCACCCCCCCCCCCCGCAACTTCTCTGCGGATCAGATCCACGGGTCGCCTGCTGTCCCGCGCCCGGGGGCCGAGGCCAGCTCGGTGGCCCCAGCGGCCCAGCTGCGCGCTCAGCTCCGAGCGCATGATCCTGACTTTGAGCTGTCCTTGAACACAGCGCCGGGCGCTGCTCTGGGGACGGAAGGGGGACTCCCACCCACCACTCACCCACCGTCGGAGCGGGACACCCGGGTGCCAGGGGCAGCCCGAGGCCCGGGCAGCCGTGCCAGGCGGCCAGGAGGCAGCAGAGGAAGGTGCCCAGCAGTGCCATGGCGAGCCGTGGCCACCAACCCAGGGAGGCTCGGGCGGGCTCGGGTGTCCTGGGACAGTCAGGCCCTTGGGGGGTGGGGGTGGGGTGGGGAGGAGGCACTAGGCGATTCCGGGTGTAGACGCCCAGCCGATCAAGTGCAGAAGCTGATTTTCCCCCAAAGCGTGTTTATCTGAACGTCAGCTGCTAGGGAGTGGTCGTTAAGTTGTTGTACTGTTCTCCAGTGGACCGGGAAGGCGTGTGCTCAGGCGGGCATCTTCCCAAGGCCCCACCGTGCACTACAGTAGTTAGCGCCTCTGGCAGGAAGTTGTGCAGAGCAATTTGGAGGGAAGTGTGTTTTGGACTGGGCTGCTGGGGAGAGTTGGGATTAAGGCCGTGGGTCTCAAAGGGCTACCTTGACACGTTGTGGGAAATGCAGCTTCAGCAGCAATTCAGGGAGGAGAGGCCAGCCTGATGCATAGTAGGCAGGCACTCTCCTGGTGTTGCATCCCAGCAGTATGATAATACCTGCTTGGTAGTGGCCAGTCTACTTCATTTTTCCCACTGTTCTGTGACTACAAAATTCCATGTGTCCTCTTCCATAGTGGAACATGTCATTCAGCATAAATTGAATTCATTATTCCCAGTTCCTGGTCACTTCACTCATATTTGGCTCTGAACAAGCTATGTTGTTCTTTCCTTAGAAGTGTTTATTTGTTTGTATGTGTGTTCATCTGGATCTTGAACTTAGGACCCCGGCACTGCCCCCACTCTACCACTGCTCTATTTTTGGGTTGGATATCATACTTCCCTGCCCCAACAGGCTTTGCATCACAATCCTCAGATCTCAGCCTCCTGAGGATTATATACATGAACCACTGGCACCTAGCAACAGTGGTTATTTTTACACTAACAATATTGTACAGTACCTTTATGTTGCATCAGAGAAAATCTTAGTTTCTGTTCTGCGTGTTTTCATGAGAATGTGTCTAATTAAATGGACTTTGAAGTAGGAACCCAGTGTCATTTCAAGTCCAGACAGGATAGTCCCAGTCTTGTTCAGCTTGCAGATGATTCAGAAGCAGCACAAGTAGCCAGGGGCTTTCCCAGAACAAATGATCCCAGCAGTTTCTCAGCCCTTAATGTAGACTGCCAGGGAGAAGGTAGGTAGCACATGGAAACAGAGATGCACTTGTGAGACAGAGATCAATATCAAGGTTAGCAAATAACCACGTGTGAGTTCCCAAGCCAAAAGAAAGGAGGTGGATAAATTGTAAAAATGTCAGGGTTTGCCCATTTCCTTTCAATTTCCAGTACATTTGACAAGGTATAAACTGGCTATGAAATAGTTGAAACCCAGGAAATGTGTCTTGCATAGAGTAGAATAAGTGGGGAGAAGCACTAGTCTCCTAGTGCTTCTGTTCCATTTTCTCTTCTTGTTTTCCTCTGTACTCATTTCCACCTTCTCAGATTCTCAAGGCTTCTCCCAGCTCTGCGCCCTCACCCTGGACCTGTTTGTAGATGTGCCTGTTTATCTTGAGGAGATGAGAGAGATGAGAGCAGAATTCCATACTTGCTCTCCACAGTCTTTGGGTAAACTTCACTAAATAGCTTCTAGCCTAGCTTATATCTTTAAGACCATTCTCTTTCCCAGACCTCTTGGTGAAGGTGAAGAAGTTTAAAAAAAGTTTTAAAGTTAGTATGTTGACACATTGCTCTGTGAGAGAGCTTTTCGTTGGAAAGAAAATGATTTGAATCTACGCTATAAACAGTCAGTAAACAAATATATGTTGAAATGTGTCTAGAAATATACGTGTGATCCCCACTGAGAACTTGATCTTCTAGCCCACTGTGGCATTGTTTTTCCTATTTAGACTTCCACGCCTCCTCTGTTGGAAATTAATGTTATTGATGTGAGCTGAATGAGCTGAATAGATACCCTGTTATTGCATTGTACATTTAGCACGGAATTTGTTTCTACACCATAGGCAGAAGTCACCAAGTGGGCAGCACTTGCCAGAAGTAGAGATAATACTAATTGGATAACTGGAGAGAACATCCTCTTAATGTTCTGTTTCATGTGTTTAAAGACAGCAGTAGACTCTGCAGGACCAGAAAGCTTAGCTATATAATCTTGTCTTGACAATAATACTTGTGCATTCAATGTTAAATCTTATCACTATGCTTTACGTTCTATTTCTCTAACTTATAGTAAACTACAAATGGAGTATCTCCAATACAAAATTCCTAAATTGAAGATTCTTCAAAGTCCCAGTGTTTAAGCACTGACATCATGTGACAGGCACCAGGAAAAGCACATCTGCACTAAAAATACTATCTAAATTGGCATTCGCTATATGCAACAGGTGTATATGAAACATAAATGAATTGTGTCATTTAACTTGGATCCTAGCACCAAGATTTTTCATTTATGTATATAAATTTAAAACATATATGCAAAATCCAAAACATCTCTGATTTCATGAATTCTGGATAGTCATCTAAATAATAATAAGCAATAATATCATTGCAGTTAATCTTTTGAGTTAAAAGAATTACCCTCATATTTACAAGTTATTGTATCTGGGATAACATGAAAACTTACTGAGTTTACTAGGTTGATAAAACAAAAATATTGTATGGGTAAGGCATAGTGGTACATACCTGTAGTTCCAGCTACCCTGGGAGGCAGAAATGAAAAGATGGTAGTTTGAGGTAAGCCTGGGCAAAAAGTTAATAAAGACTCTATCTTGACAAACAAGCTGGGTGTATACCTCTAATCTCAACTGTTTGGTCTGCCAGAGGCTGGTAGCTCACATCTGTAATCTTAGCTACTGAGGAGGCTGACATCTGAGGGTCACAGTTGGAAGCCAGCACGGACAGGAAAGTCAGTGAGAGTCTTTCGAATAAACTACTCAGAACAATCTAGAAGTAGCACTGTGGCTTAAGTGGTAGAATACTAGACTTGGGAACAAAGAGGCTCAGGGACGAACAAATAGGCTCAGGGACAGTGTCCAGGCCCTGAGTTCAAGCCTCAGGACCAGATTAAAAAGAAAAAAAAAAAAAAAAAAGAATAGCATGGTCTGTCCCCAGTAGGACAATTATAGTCCAACAAATCATGAAGCTTTGTCTAAAAATAAACTAAAACCAAAAAAATCTGAGGAATGGCTCAAATGACAGAGCACTTGGCTAACATGTATCCAAATACCAGTATCAAGAAATAAGGAACAAAAAGGAAGGAATGAAGGAAGGAAGGAAGGAAGGAAGGAAGGAAGGAAGGAAGGAAGGAAGAGTGGGAGGGAGGGAGAGAGGGAGGGAGGGAGAGAGGGAAGATGGAAGGAAGTTATCAGAATTTACTTCCCCTGGGCAATAGTTAAGGAAGAAAAGTTCCCTAAGAAATAATCAGGGAAAGTAAGTCGCAATTTTGTTTCAGAAGAAAATTTAGCTGTAATATCGATTTGAGGAGGAAGGAAGGGGCATCCTGTAAAGCTTGCCATTGTTAGTATTAATTACTAGTCATGATGATTTGGTCATGCTAATGCCATTCCGTTTCCTCACATGAAAGTAAAAACAATAATTCCTGCCTTCCTGCAAATACTGCTTCTGAAGCTGGCACTCTACCACTTGAGGATGACTCCAATCCTGCTTTTGGTTGGTTCTTTTGAAGTCTAGTGAACTTTATTGTCAAATTCAGATATTCTGGCTCTGAGTAGTTTGGGATTATAGTCTGGAACCACCAGATCCTGGCTAGATGCATTTTTTTACACACTTTATTTGAACATTTCTACTGACCTAATCTAACTCACTTTAATTGTCTGGAGCCTCATTTTAATAATCTAGGGTGAAATCTACTTTCCTATTTATCAGAAATGTTGATAAATTATTTCAATTCTATAATATTGTATTTGCTTATTTTAATACATTTTGAAGTATATCAGACTGCTTCTAACAGCAAAAAGTCATTTCTCTAGTCTGCTAATTCATTATAAGAAGAATTTATTTACTGACTGAATGAATTTTATCATCTCAAGTTCTTCATTAAAGTCTCCAACAAAAATGTGACACTCCCACTTTTTTGAAATATCTTCTTTTTCATTAATATTTTATGAAAGCTGCTGACTTTTCCAGCCTTACTTTTTGCCACAAGAAAAGTTATTTTCTTTAAAATACAACTTTACACAACTTCTCAACAGGTTATTGGCAACAAAAGCAACCACGAAACTTGATGTGCATGTAAGTTTTTTATTCCAGTTTGGTTTGCATTATGAAGAAAATAAAATGTATTCACTTCTTTATTAAAAAAAACTGTTACAAAAGTTAAGTGAAATTTAAATGAAACTAGAATTTTCTTTTAAACTTTAATGTCATTTTAGTTTTATTTCATTTTACATTTCATTCACATATCAAAAATTTGACAGGCTGGTTGGTCAAACAAGTTTGTAAATCACCATTTTCTGCCTCCAGACCAAGGATAACCTTCTAATAAGGGAAAAGCTGAGCTGCAATCATAGGACAGTACTGAGGCCCAAGTACAGAGAATAATGGAAGAACTTCTTCAGTCTGGAACCAGTGGCTTCCCTAGGCCTTCTCATAATAACGAACAGCAACAACATCACCAAAAGAGAGAGTCTGAAAGAGTCCAACAGTAACCAAACCTTTACACAGTGCCATTGGTAGCTGAATTTTTAAAGCTAATGTGATTTAAGAATTGTGCCAAAGAACAAAGACATTTACAAACACTAAATGATGTATAAGTTTCTCATTCTTAAAACAAGGAAACACAGCTCAATAGGAAATCTACACATTACCTTACTCATATGTAACCCCTCTGTACAGTTTCTTTACAATAAAAATAAATAAATACAAGGAAACACAAAAGAAATATGCTTAACACAGGAATCACATGTATCATGTACACTTTGTTCAGGTTTCTGAAATGATTCTCAAAGAAAAGCAAGTTAAAAGACATATCTAAATGCAAGTTAAAAGAATTCCCTTGGTCTTTACTGGTGGTGGGGTTTTGTTGTCGTCGTTTTGTTTTGGTTTGGTTTAGTTTTAGAGACAGTATCATTGTGTAGTGCAGTCTGGCTTTGAATCAGTGATCCTCCTCTGTAATCCCAGGGTTGGGATTAGAGCATGTGCCATCATTCTCAGCTCATTTAATCTTAATTACCACAGCAACTGGAGCAAACTGTGTCTGAAGAAGGGCATATCTACACTCTTGTCTCTGTTCTCTGCCTTGAAAATGCATGAAATTTAATGGGTTTTCATACAGTTCTCAATGCATAATCAGACAAATTTCTCAAGAAAATCCAATGAATGATATACGGAATGACGTACCAAATCAGCTGTGACTATCAAATACACTCCTTATACTCATTAGTTGGACAATAATGGTAAAACCTAGGTGAACTTATGGAATTAATTGGTAGGGATAAGGTGGAACATAGGTTCTACTACTTGAATGTCAAGTCCATCTTGAAAAAAATGTCATAGAATTGCTTTGTAGAATGAAGAGGGTAGTGTGCTTATGATTATCAAGTGTTGATATTATCAGGCACTGTAGGATTTCAAGGATATGGTGATCCTATCACCCATTGCTTTCATCTCCATTTCTGAATTTGGTCCTATCTGGCCACTGTCATGCATGCTAGTGTGAGCTCTCTTCACAGAGAGGTGAAGCAGAGGTGAAAACGAAAAGGAGGACTTTGCATTAGTTCTTTTGAAAATGAAAACTTCCTTCTTCCAATCTTTGTAGAAAACTATGGGCAAAACTACATCAAAGGAAAACTGGCCTTCTTCTCCCCAATCATATTTCTACATATAAAAGGTGTATAACTATTTCAATATACAAAGGCCCTGATTTTAGCCAAGGGAATAAAAAAACAAGCTTTCCTAATTAACAACAAAATCAACTTGACTATATCAGTATTAACTAAATAGGCTAGATCAACATATAACATTTTCCTCCGTTTCTAATGCTGCTTTATTATTAGAGAAATTATTTGTAAATCTTTTCCTTTTTTTTTTTTTGCTGGTACTGGGGCTTGAACTCGGGGCATGGGCATTGTCCCTGAGCCTCTTTGTACTCAACGCTAAATCTCTACCACTTGAGCCACAGTTGTACTTCTAGCTTTTTCTGAGTAGTTTATTGGAGAAAAGAGTCTCACAGACTTTTCTGCCTGGGTTAGCTTTGAACTGTGATCCTCAGATCTCAGCCTCCCAAGTAGCTAGGATTACGGGTGTGAGCCACTGGCACCTAGCTAATATTTTCCTATTATATAATGATTACATGCCTACTGTTATTGAACACACACACACACACACACACACACACACATATATATATATATATAATATATATATATATATATATATATATATATATATACATATTTTTTTTTTTAAGTGAGTGGCCAGGCACTGGTAGCTCATACTGTAATCTTAGCTACTACTAAAGCTGAGGTCTGAGGATTATGGTTCAAAGCCAGCCCAGGCAGAAAGTTTGTGAGATTATTTCCAATTAATCATAAAAAAAAAGCCAGAAGTAGAGCTGTGGCTCAAGTGTTAGAGAGCTAGCCTTGAGCAAAAGAAGCTCAGGGACAGTGCACAGGCCCAGAGTTCAAGTCCCAGGACTGGAGAGAGAGAGAGAAAGAGAGAGAGAGACAGAGACAGAGAGACAGAGGGAGAAAGAGAGGGAGATAACATGAGTTTGATTCTCCCTGAAGATAAATCAGAGCATTTATTATATTTTTTTAACTCTAACTAATCTGTACTAATCTTATATAAACTAAAATAGAACAAGAATGGGTTAGAAACAAGACAGGGTGAGTTGAAGAGGGGTGAAGATATTGAAGTGGTAACACAGATCAAGGTGCATCATACACATAAACTGCTTTATTAAATTGCAAAAATTCAATATATAACGTAAAATTGAGATAGGCAATGGAAATGTTGGGAGGGGTAGATAAACTGCTTCAGTGAATGACAACTCCTTTGTATACCTACTTAAAGATAAGTAAAATATGGTTTTTAAAAACCTAAAACAAGAAACAAGCCTCCAGTTTGATACAGGAGCCATTAAATAAACAAACTTGGTGTTTTCAGAATAACAATTACCTTCATGTATTTTGTGACTGTTTTATGTTTAAATTTCATTTGAGATATTCACAGTAATCCTACAAAAAGTTCTTGCTTTGATTTACCACTTGGGGTAAATCAATAGCATATGTTTAACAAAGCTGAGCTACAAGAGCAATTAGTTCAGGTCATTTTATGTCTCTAGTTTTACATACAGTGACATAATTTTATTAAGGAAGGGAAAAGAAAAACAAAAAGAAGGGAGAACAGAGGGATGGAGGAAGATAAGAAAAGTAGGAGGAGGGGCACAAAGAGAAATGAACTGTCAATCTTCACTTACCGCAATCATTTTGCCATCTTTAATTTCCCGTACAAGCTTGGTTTCCTTGCCATCCCATTTCTGTATATGAATGAGTTTGTCTCCATCCAGACTCACAACAGACTGAAATCAACAATAAATAAAGGATATATCAATAGAGATAATTAATATTTCTGATTTGAATTCAAGTGGCATGACTTCTGGAGAGCTGCATGATTGAATAAATTATTGCCAGCTAATATCCTACTAATCCTTACAATGATATTTAGTATTAGTTAAATATTCTATTAATTCTTCACTGTTACTTCTAGATCTTTTGTTGTGTAAACTGTAATAAGTCATAATTTGATTGAGATGTATACATCTAGATTCAAAAACTTGATATATTAGAGATAAAAATTCTGAACCAGTGCTTTCAATTAGTCATCCTGATGTAAGCAAAATCTTTGAATGAGGACAGCAAGTGGTCAATATGAGACAATCAGAGAGAGTAAACAAAGTCTAAGCTTTGGTTCATATTAACAGTATCCAAGAATTTCTAGAATAGATCTGATATAAAATGGGAAATGTATATGGCAAGAGACACACAGACTAGAGATTTTGGCTATATCAATAATTCATTGTCTAGAATATAACGTAGGCCTGCCAGAGTGTTCCCTTTGGTACTCTTCTCCCTGAATGGAAATTCTGAAGACCTTCTCTACTTTCCAATCTCAAAAACACAACAATGCTCAATAGGAAATGTACTCATTACCTTTGCTCATGTAACTGTGACTCCTCTGTACAGCATTTTTACAATAAAAAATGTACAAAAAAATCCCACAGAAGTAGAGATGCCTTTAGCCTTTCCTCCCTATTTATATCCTGAAGAAGAAAATGCTTCTTACCTTACAGTTTCTGTCATCTATACTGGTTTCCTCAAACTCTGTTCCCAGATGAAAACTGATCTCTGTGTTCTTGAACGTGCATTGAGTCCTGACCACCACTTTGTCTCCTTCCTGACTGATAATTACTGTGGGTTTGGTCACATTTCCCACTTGCCTAGTAGCAAAGCCCACACCTAAAATAGCAAAAAGAAAAGGTACAGACAGCAGCAACTCCCAAAATAGCCCCCAAAACAGAAATCTACGTTCTAGTCCTGGAATCCTGTTGTAAAGTGTAAGTTCCACTAGACCTGTGATGAATTATTAATGATTACTCTACAACCATACAACTCCTGAGCACAAATAATAAGCGATGAAGAAACATTGGGGAAAATGAAAAAAAAAAATCACAGAAGTATACCATCTCTCACAGAGTATCAAATGCTCCATTATTTGGCCCTAGGCAACACAGCAGATAAATGTTACATTAAAAAGCCATTCTGTGGGAGTAAAGTGACCTGCCAGGATAGGCTGATTTGTCTAACTCTTGCTAATTTGATAGATGAAGAAAAGGATCTGCATATAGCTACAGATTACAGAGCGCACAGCACGTTTTCTTTCTACCTACCTAAAGCCTTCATATACTCGTCAAAGTTTTGACTATCTGTCAGCTTCCAGGTAGCACAGAAAGGCTCCACCATCTTTACCCTCTCCTTTCAACTCAAAAACAGGCAAGAGACAGAGAATCTCTGGTATTCCTGCCACTGCACTTCAGAAGACCCTTTTGCAACACAGTAGCAGCACAGGCCTTCTTATTTGGATAAGAAGCAGGCAAAAAGCCAATGATTTGAATTGCCAACTGGTCCCTCTTTTCCAGTAGGCTGACACACCGGGAGAGGTGGGAAGGAAAGTTCTTATCCTCTTTGTGATTGGCTCAGGCCACTGGGTTAGCGGAGTAGGTCGATGCCTCCCAAAGCACACACTGCCGCCCTTATGCCTGGGAAATCTCTGCAGGGATTCATCCGGGCTGGAGTCTGGGGGAAAAAAATGAGAGGGGGTCTTTCAGGTTTTGAAAAAAAAAATTGGCAACAGCAACCTCAAACTGTGAGGAAAGAAGAAGAAGAAGAAAAAAGACACACAATAAGACATTCAGATTGATTTCCGTTAATGGCAAAGCTGGTTATATACGAGGACCCCTTAAAGACAAAATTACCCACTGAAATGTCAGACTTTTCTAACAAAGGCGCCTGAGGAGTGTATTTTATTTTCTGTTATATTTATAAGACTTGCAAAATGCAGGCTAGAATATGCCAAACTAGGGAGAGAGGCTGGGTGGGGAGCAAGTCCCTTCCCTAGACGTCTTTCTATTGGAAGGCAGCTCCGCCTGAACATCAATGGAGGCTCATTAATTCTGTTCCCCTCTCAAGACAAACGGAGTGAATTTAAAGATCTCATTGTTCTTCCTAAGAATGTGAGAAGCAGTCTGGGATGGAAAAGGAACCCAAGAAGAGTATGGTTAGGATTCACTAATGAGGCACTAAAATAAAGCAAGTGTTCTTTTCTCCCCTCCTTTCACAGATTATAGAATTGATGTGAGAAAAAAAAACCCTAGATAGAAGGTCATTTAGTAAGATTCTAAAGGATCTGCACCGTAGGCCCTTTTGATTTCATGAGGCCACATCTACATGAATACATTCTGTGTGGTGATGGGGGGGACTAGAGGAGTGGTGAGAACCAGGAGCGCTTTGGCTTCATTTAGTGCAGGCCTAGGCACCCCAAGAATGGTAGAAACTCAAAGATTGTGAGAGAGTAGTTTAACGGAAGTCTCTGAAATTCCCTTTTACCTAGACATTGTTTGTGCTTTGCAAGTGTAGACAGTCAAAGAAGTACTTCATGGAGATGGTGGATGAGTCTGACGCATCAAATCCTGCTCTTCTCTTACTCTTCTCACCTAAAACTCAGTCCATTACATATCACTTCTGTTCACACATGTTAGTCCATTGCTGGCTGTATGTTTCTACTTTGATATCTCCAAGGTGTGTGCTCGGCATACATTTATAGACTCTCTTCACACCTGGTCTTTGCCCCATTTGCACCACATGTGTGAATGATATCATCTGTGGAAGTACACAGCCAATGTTTTACCCTCCAAATTCATCTCATTTTGGTTCTCAGATATTTTCTAATGATCACTTTCTTCCCATCTCCACTAGCACTGTCTCAGTACTAGCAACCACTGAGCTTATCTAGTTCTCTGACAATTGCCTCATCCCTGTTCCTGCAGACACATGTGCTCTCCAATCCTTTTCTTACACATTCACAGTACAATCTGAAGTCTGCATCTCTCTGTTTACTGGGGTTGAGCATTTGTTCAAATGTTCCTCTGCCATCCTTTGGAACATCTGCTCTGACAAAGTGATACTCCAGTCTTTTGCCTTTTTAAAAAATTGGGTTGCTCATTTTCTTACTACTGAACAGTAAGTATTCAGGTAAGATTCTTGATCACTTTTAGGTTGAGTCATTTGTTGGCTATGTGTTTTGTGAATTTTCTCTTTTCATTTTTCTTCACTTTCTTATTCCAGATAATAGTTTTGCTAATGTCACAAAACAGATCAAATGTACATGTTAACTTAAATAAACTTACAAGACAGTAAATTTTATGTGTATAATACTACAGAGTTTATTATTTATTTATTTTGTCATTAGTGGGGCTTGAACATTGTCCCTGAGCTCTTTTGCTCAAGGCTAGTTTTCTACCACTTTGAGCCACAGCTCCACTTCCAATTTTCTGGTGGTTAGTTGGAGATAAGAGTCTCATAGACTTTCCTGTTCAGGCTGGCTTTGAACCATGATCTTCAGATCTCATCCTCCTGAGTGGCTAGGATTACAGGCTTGGGCCACCCACCCAGCTAATACCATGGTCTAGTTACTTTATAAAATGTAAGATTGAATTTGTTCTTCTCTTACTAAAGCACTTCAAATGGGTTCTTTCTAATGTCAACATAAGACCAAAGCATGGAGTAGCCACTGGCATTTGGAGGATTCTGAAGAAATCCAAACAAAGGCTCTTCATGTCTAAACAATAAAAGCCATAGATAACTTAGTGTCAATTGCCTGACCCAGGGTCCCAGCCTGACTCACAGCCCATCCTCAAGGCCATTTGCAGATACCTGCCTGTCTGAGCAGTGGCAGATAGAACAGGCAAAGCAGAAACTTACCTAGAGCACAGAGTTTCCAGATAGTGACTACAGTCTCCTGACCTGAGAGGGTAAAATGGTGACTGATCTAAACTGGCCACGCTTGAAAATATCCTAACTAGCTAAGAAAACCTGGAAATGGAAGCAGACCAGACAGTAAAACCCCTCTTACATCAACAGAGAAACCTTTGAACCATGTACCTGAGCAGCCTGAGTCATGAGCTCTTCATAAATTCCCTTTAATATGTGTATTAAAATTTAGATAATTCATTTATCTATGCAAGCTAGTCCCTGTGATAAAAGTTCTCAAACTATTTTACTACAAAATATTCTTCCCTAGCCTTTCAATATTCTATAATACTTAAACATTTAATTTCTTTAAATGTACTTCATTCTACAATACTTAAACTATAAATACTATAAAGCACTTCATTTCCATATTCTAAAATTATAGCACTATTCATCTTAGTTCCCTGTAGATCATAGGTGCGAAAATGTTTGCCTATACTCATTCGTTCTTTTCTGTCAGATAAAGAATATGACAGACTTGACATACTTAATCTAATATTGAGTGTATATTCCTGTGGTTGTGAGTCTCTTATATAACACAAAAGACTCTCGATTTAGAAGCAGTTTAGTGGAAGTGGTGCTGTGGCTCAAGCGGTAGAGCGCTCACCTTGAGCTGAAGAGTGCAGGGACAGCGCCCAAGCCCAGAGTTCAAGCACAATCACCAACCAAAACAAAAACAAAAACAAAAACAAAAAACAAACAAAAAAAACTAGAAGCAGTTTAGAAGCATATTAGTCATCAATATACAAAAGAGAATATTATTATACAGATGTCTATAGCAGAAACTTTAGGAAAAGCCAGTTGACTGTTTTTATATATCTACACATATTTAAGCTAATTTACATTACTCAGAATATAACGTTACTGTTTGTTGATCACAAACAATAACCTATTTGCTGATTATTGAGGATGTAAAAGGAAAGGAAGCCAAAGAATAGAGATTACACTGTTCTAAAAAATATACAATAATGTTTTCAAGTTTCTAAAACCTAGGAGCAATATACAATTTTGCTACAATTTTTATAATACCCATGCATCCACAAACATAAAAAGAAGACAAATGCAGCGAATTGGCTCCTTTCCTAAAGCTATTACCTTTATGTATTAACTAATGACAAAGGGGGTTATAAAGAATTCATTATGAAGTGTTATTTTTTAAGTAGTGAGATAAACAAAGAGAGGGAAGATACTTTGAGAGATCTTGGCAAACTCTCCAGATGAAACTAAATCTCCTGGTGCCTGCTTTATAACGGTTTTTCTTGCTTAAGAAGACAGGGAGTGTTAATAAATTTTTAATATTGTTCTCAAGCAATGTGAGTCAACTAAGGTCATGACATTATTTCTTGTAAGATACCCAAAGATTTTCACCAAGAGAAATTTAAGTAACATTTAGAGCAACTGCTTTAGGGGTTTTTTGTTAATGTTGTTGCCAAATTATGCATAATAAAATAGTAGTGAAGTATCTCTATAGTTGGAAATAAAATGTGATTATTTGATGAAGGGATTGTGGACTATTTATTATCTCTCCCAGGATAAGAAATAGAGGAAATAAAAAAAAATACACTTGTCTGAAACCCTGGCACAGACATTCTCTAAGGATTCACCCATCTGTCATTGGCATACTGTTCATTACCCAGCCTCATGCAATCAACTCATCATCTCAGTGCCAGGGATTGCCTGGAAAGAAGAAGGAGGTGGGGGGAGGAGGAGGAGGAGGAGGAAGAGGAGGAGGAGGAGGAGAAGGAGGAGGAGGAGGAGGAGGAGGAGGAGGAGGAGGAGGAGGAGGAGGAGGAGGAGGAGGAGGAGGACTACGACGACAACAACAACAACAACTCCTTTCAATGGTGATAGTGGAATTTGTGGGGTAGAAGAAGGAAGGAAAAGGAGGACTCATGGCTTATCTACTTCTTGCCCATATGAAATTTGTATTATTGTACTTAAAAGATGAGAACTAGACCAGAGAAGATATATATCTCCAGATGGAGCATACTCTAGAAAAGAGGAGATTGGAGTGGAGACAATATTCTTCTCTCTTCTATTTCCTTCAGAGTTTTGTTTTGTTTTTTGCTTCTCAGTATCTAAATGTTGCTTCTCAAAATTTATATTTCTTTCTTTCTTTCTTTCTTTCTTTCTTTCTTTCTTTCTTTCTTTCTTTCTTCCTTCCTTCCTTCCTTCCTTCCTTCCTTCCTTCCTTCCTACCTTCTTTCCTTCCTTCTTTCCTTTCCTTCTTTCTTTCGTTGGTCGTGTGGTACCTGAAATCTGGGCCTGGGTGCTGTCCCTCAGCTCTTCAGCTCAAGGCTAGTACTCTACCACTTGAGCCACAGCACCACTTCCAGCTTTTTCTGCTTATGTGGTGCTGAGGAATCAGACTCAGGGCCTCATGTATGAATGGCAAGCACTCTACCACTGAGCCACCTTCCCAGCACCCATACTTAATTTCTTAGGTATGAAGAATAAAAAAATGTCCTTGGGCTGGGAAGGTGGCTCAGTGGTAGAGCGCTTGCCTTGCATGCATGAGGCCCTGGGCTCGATTCCTCAGCACCACATAAGCAAAAAGAAAAAAAAAAGCCAGAAGTGGCACTGTGGTTGAAGTGGTAGAGTGCTAGCCTTGAGCTGAAGAGTTGAGGGACAGCACCCAGGCCCAGAGTTCAGGCCCCACGACCAGACACTGCCCCCCCCAAATGTCCTTAATTTGCTTCTAGAGCTGACAAGGTGACTCAGGAAGGGCCTTTTCTTATTCCAGGTTTGTTATAAAAGACTTCTGGCACCCTCCCTCCTCAGGCCATTTAGATGTCATAACTCTTCCAAGAAAGTACTTTCCAACACCCCTGCTAATTTCTACTCTTTTAGAATCTAGCTCGAATATTACTTCCACAAGAACACTGGCTTGAAACAGAATGGTTATGTCATACCATTTATGTTTTATATGAATTTCGTAATTTCAATTATGTTTTATATTATGATGTTTTTATAATTCATTGTTTAATATAACTGTTTTCTACATAAGAACAAAAGTTTTGGATGCTTCTATTTTATTCTCCAATGAGATTCCTGTTCATTGTGTATAACACATTATGAAGTTCATGGGTGTATTCAACAAGTGTCAACAATAGAAATAAATACAACGAGTGAACTCAGAGAGAGTCCCAAAGAGGTAAGAGCTTAAAGTATTGTCCATATATCTTTTCACAAGTCTTTATCCAATTACCCTCTGTTTTACAATCTGTATGAACTCCAAAGGTAGAATATCTACATTTCTTTTTCCTATTACATTAAGGTTTAGGAGAGTATTAAGGCTCATTGTGTTTAGTTTTTTTTTTTCCTTTGGAGTAAATACACCTAGCGTAGTCTAGTAATAAATCAAATGCATAATGCATTTATAAATGTAAGCATGAGAGAGCTTCATGCTCTGTCATACATGGACATCATCCTTTCTATGGCAGTTTTATCTGTTTGTTATGGGTTGTTATTTGTAAATCATCCTTTTGTTGTTGTTTTTAAAGTACTTGAAGATTTCTGTTGTTTATACTGTACATGAAATACTAAAATGAGCTTTGAGCAAAGATTACAACAGAGGTTATCTATTAAAGGAAGGTATTAATTAAGGATCAATTGAGGATTAGAGAAACAATTGAAGTTATTTGTAACTAAAACAAGATTAAGTATAAGGATTTACATGCTTAGAAAACTATTGGTAGAGTTAAAATAACAGATTTTAGTCTAAGCTGATCTTTATAGGTATACTGTTAGAACACCCATCAAAGGAATTATTCTGCTAAGAAAGGTGATGTAGACTCCTACATGGGCTGAAAGTCAACACTAAATGGATGTCTTGTATGTATTGTCTCTCACCACTTAAGCTTAGAATTCTAGTTTTATATAAGTACAAATTATAGGCAACACCTACAACAAATGAAGGTTGAGGCAGAGTATTGGAGATATTCTTTTATACTCTATAGAAGTAGTAGGACCATAAAGCAGGCATGCCAATTTACCACACATCATCCCTCACACCAAGATAATTGGATATGTTTTAAGTGTGTTTGTTAAGAGAAAGAAATAGTCTAGCACCCATGGCTCACACTTGTAACTCTAGCTACTCAAGAAGCTGAGAGCCACAGTTCAAAGTTAGACCAGGCAGGAAAATCCAGGAGACTCTTATCTCCAATTAACCACCCCCAAATCCAAAAGTAGAGCTGTGTTCCAAATGGTAGGATGCTAACCTTGAGCAAAAGCTCAGGGATAGCACCCAGGCTGTAAATTCAAGCCCAAGGACTGAAATAACTAAAAAAACAAAAACAAAAAAGAGAGAGAGAAAAAAGAGCAGGGCAGTGGGGGTA